>NC_143549.1:123350978-123506739 GCF_054136105.1 Typopeltis vanoorti
TTACAGATAAGCTAGCCAAATTAATGAACAAACACAACATAAAAGTAGCCTTCCTTGCTATGGAAAAAATCTCAAGATTCCTACATCCACCAAAACCACCTTATCATCCTCTTAAAAAACCAGGAGTCTACAAAATCCATTGCTCTTGTGGGATTTGCTATGTAGGACAGACAGGAAGATCTGGAGAAATACGCATGGCTGAACACCAAAGACATACAATACAAAAGAGAACAAAAAATGGGTCTTGCTTTCCATACCACTTCCACTGGACACGATGTACTCTGGCAAAAAACGATGATGTCATACATAGAAAACAACAGTTATATAAGAAAATTTAAAGAAGCTGCTAATATGCTAAAAAACCCAACCCAATGCAATAAAAATCACGGTTTAATTCTCCATCAAGTGTGGTCAGCTCTAATAAAAAATCTACCTCAATCTGAGCTCGGGCTGTATGAACGAGAACAAGAACACGTGACATCATCCAGTATTGTTCAAAGTCAATAACGTTTTTTATCTGCATTCTGTTATTTGAGTTTTATGAATAGCCAGACGGTTATGATTTGTATTTATTAATTCTCTTGTTTAAACTTTAAGTTATACTATTTACCCCCTGAAGATGTAAATCCTACGATTTACGAAACTTGTCAGGAATTATTATTTCAGTGTTTTATATAACTGAATAATAAAAAAAAAAATGTGGTGTAATCACTGAAATATATCTTTTAAACTCTAGACCATGAACTCCCCAACAAGAGAAGGAATACTCAACAATTCACTAACACAATCATGCATTGACCATAATCAACATATGGGCTCCTATTAACATATGTACCTCATCAGTAATTAACACCAAAATCGCCGATGACTACTTTATCTCAGCTTCATTTCATTACGCACTTTCTCCTCCCCACAACACCACAAAACTCTACAAAACTCCATCATATTAAAGAGCATTGTTGACAGACATTGTTGACAACCTTATTAAAAATACAGACTGGAATTGCCTGCTCAAAATAAAAGACCCTGTAACTTTATATGAGAACTTCCAACTAATGTTCACAGAAATATACAAAAAAGCAACAAAGCCTACACAAACAAAGTGGCAAACAGGCAATAGCCCATGGATAAATAGCGACATTCTAAGTAGTATTACTGTAAAAGAAAATCTATGTGAAAAAACTAAAAAAGTCACCCAGTAACACTCATTTACAAATATTACACAAAAAAAAAAAAAAAATCAACTAACAACAAAAATTCATTGGGCAAAAGGACACTACTGCTTTCAAAAATTTACAGAGTATAATGACAGTATGAAGCAAACAAGGGCTACACTTAACGAATTACTAACTCAACAAAAGAAAACTTCAGCACAAGATTTTATTGCAAAAATGCTTTGGTCAGGATATGAACCAAGAGGAACTAGCAGACTCATTCAACCACACCTTCACAAATAATGTCAAAGAACTAAAAAAAAGATAATCTACCAATGATTGACAAAAAATTACAAACACAAAGTTAACAGCAAACTGTGTATTTTCTACCTGTAACAAAACAGGAACTGAAGGAAGTGCTCTTACAGCTAAAACCAAAGACCACTTCTGTAATAGACAAAATAAGACTCATACACCTTTTAACACACTTTGAACAAATAAATCCGATACTTCTGAGACTCATGAACATAATATTCGACACTAGCATTATTCCACAACAACTAAAAACTGCGATAATTATGCCAATTTACGAACAGCAAAAGAAATGATACGCAGAACTATTACATACCAAATTGCTAACGTACCAGTCATCTCCAAAATTCTTGAAAAAATAACACACACTAGACTACAAAACTATTTACAGAAGTACAGTGTTATCTCACAGAACCAATATGGCTTCAGAAAGCAAAAAGCACCATCACCTTATTAGAAGACATTGCTGATGTCATAAACAAAGCCCTCAATAAAAACAAGTACACTGTCCTTATACTTCTTGACTTAACCAAAAGCTTTCGATACAATTGAACATGACATACTGCTGCTATACTCATTCGGAATAACTACATACCTGGTTCAGGAACTCTCTCTCTCTCTCAAACAGAACACAAGTAACAAAAATAGGAACACATTACTGCCAGGATATACAAAAAAAAACATGGTGTCTCACAAGGTGCTATATTATCACCTACTCTATTCAACATGTACATTAATGGCATTCCTAACCTGGCCACATGAAGTCAAATATATCGGTACGCAGATAACACCACTCTACTAGCAGTCAACATAGACATCAACATGGTTCTCTCCAAAACACAACAAGACCTAAATGAAATCACAACTTACTGCTACCAAAACTCAATATAATCAACAGCACCAAGACAGATGTTAATTATACGTAATCTGAGAATCATGTGCCCTGCACCACCATCACTACACTGTCTCACACACACACACCTCTGCATTAACAACAAAAATAGCTGCCCATGTCCTGAAGTTACACCCATAACACATGCAAAATACCTTGGCCTTTGAATAGATTGTCACTTTAAATGGACAAAATATAGAATACTTATGTACTAAACTCTGCATCATCACAGCAAAACTATTCCAAGTAGAAGACATGATTCCATCTGACAAAAAAAAATTCCTATATCATGGTATTTGCGAATCTACTCAGGTATGATATAACAGTCTACACAGACACATCAAACAGCCACCTAACAAAATTAGAAACATTACATACGAAAATTGTGTCAACAGTAATTTGGAGGTCTCCTATACAACAGCCAATATCCAAACCGCTTATGGGGATACACAGAAATAATGCTACTAAGGAATTACTTCACCCTACCGTAACAACAGAGACACATATCACATAACTCGACCCACAACAACTCTTTATATCTCTAGACCCTTCAACAACTCATATGGTTTTTTTGTGAGATATCCACACTACTCAACAACATACCAAGAAACTTAAAACACATAGACACCAAATGAGTATGAAGCATTCCTTCTGTGAATCCCAAATTTTAAAATCTTCCACTTTACTTATATAACTTTGCATTACCAAACTGAAGCCTTTCGGCACTCTTTATTTTAGTAAAAGTAAGGTTTTAAAATTTAGGATTCACAGAAGGGATGCTTCATACTCATTTGGTGGAGTTATACTGGAAGAAGTGGAGGAAGCAAGAGATCTTGGAACACCCACAGGAAGAGTGCACTTCCTGAGAGTGGCGAATGTGCAGACTGTGGTTGATTTTAAGGAGTGGTTTGATAGACTTTGTGTTCACTAGTGTTGACCTCCTGCGATGGGTCTTGTGACTCCATGGGGATCAGGAAGATAATCATAATAATAATAAAGATTTATCTCATCATGACAAGAATCGAACCTAGGCCTTTTCCAACCAAAGGGTGTGACATACTATCGTTCTTCAAATTGCGCTACAATGGTATTTTTTTTTCATTTTTATTAATATTATATATATACAGGGTGTTCGGGATAAATTTGACAGTTTCGTAAGGAAAAAGAAAATCTTCTTTGTATCTATTAAATTTAATGAATTGACAAAAAAACATTACAGGCAGAGTTAATTACAATACTATCAACAAGATTTACTCAAAATAACCACCATTAGCATCGATCACAGCTTCAATTCTGCTTCGGAACCTCGAACAAGCTGATGCTACAGTCTCCCTGGGAAGGGCCGCAAAAACTGTTTTAATTTTATCCATTAACTGGGCTTTTGTATTACTGGAAGTGCGATTGGTGTCTTTTTCAACTGCGCCCCATACAAAATAATCCATGGGGTTAAGGTCTGGGGAGTTTGGAGGCCAAACATTTGGACTGGTGAAGTCGTAGAAATTTTCAGACAATCATTTTTGACTTTTCCCAGAGGTGTGGCAAGGGGCCGAATCCTGCTGCCATACATACGGCCTACCATTGGCTACCCTTGTTATCCAGGGCTTGACTACAGTTAGCAACTCCACGAACAAAGCCCGAATTCCAATGCCAGGGTTCTTCAACACCTGTTCCTGCAGATTTGCGAGGAATTCTGCTGTACGAACGCAATCAGATCGTCTGCTAGGGATCTTTCTTCTTGCTACATCCTCGTAGTCACCATTGCAAGTCTCTAGTTCATGCCTGATTGTTTTTACTGTATTCAGGGAGCATTGGGCAGCAGTCGTAATATCCTTATTTTGATGGCGGGCACGAATCATCATGATACAAGTTATTCTCTTCCATGATTCAGGTGGGTTCCAGCTATCCATCCTTTCTGACATCTTGTATATGAATGAAGAAGGGTCCAAACTTTTAAATGAAGAGAAGTGTGTGTTAATACATGTAACTTACGGAAAAATATAATTAATTATAAATATGTCAAATTTATCCCGAACACCCTGTATATATATATATATATTTTTTTTTTTTTGTATTTTTTATTTATTTTATTTTTTTTTGTATAACCCAGAAACTGTTCTAGAAACCAAACGTGGATCTTTTTCAAACTACATCGACCTCCAATAAGAAGTTCGGTGATCTAACACCAGGCTTCATCTTCACATCCTCACCTAATGACAATTACAAACATCCATGCTCACAACAGGATTCAAACCTAGAGACTGTTGGTTGAAACATGGATACACCACTATCACTCGGTCAATATCAGTTGAGGAAGCATATTGGGATATAGTCACTGATTTTATACAAATAATTGACAGATAAAAAGATTTATGTGTCGACTATCTTTTATTGCTTTTTAATGGCATTATCATCTATATACTATATTATTCTCAGCTTTTATCCACTCTCTACAGCTTCATTTTGAAAAGATTACATACTGTGTATCACATTGATAGCACTAGATTTCAAGAAATTGATAAGACTAGGGATTGGGATGTTGGACAAACAGTTGAAGTCCAGATGGCATATTGCAAAAGTTGGACATTGAAAAACATGCTAACAAGTAAAGATAAGAAAGTTATTTTCCCTCTTTATGAGGCCATGATTTGGCCATATCTTGACTACTGCGCACGGATTTGGTCACCAGGAGGTGGTCAAAAAATTCAGAGATGAGTGAGTGACCAAGGTGGTGACAGGTCTGGAATATTCCCTACGAGGATAGGTTGAAGGTTTGTGGATTGCAAAGTTTAGTTGATAGGTGGAAAAGAGGGGACATGATAGATACTTTTAAGATATTAATGGGATTTTATAATATTGATGGAAGGGAAATTTTTCAATACAACAAATAGAGAACTATGAGCCATCTGTGGAAATTGTGTAAGAGTGTGGTTAGTAGGGTGTGCAGACCAGATTTATTTACATGGAGAGTCATGAGTGAGTGGAATGGGTTGCCAGAATTGGTTGTGAGTTCCCTGATGGTGAATGGGTTCAAGGAGAGGTATGATAAGATTGGTGTGTATGATGGTTAATTTGAGTCTCCTACGATGAGCCTCTGGACTCCATGGAGATGCTGTAAAATAATAATAATAATAGTTTCCACTGCCATATGTGTAGGTTCTAGATATCAATCCCTTTGGTCATGTTTATCTGAATATCATCATCCCAACATTCCCAATCATTTAAATAAATCAGCTAAGAAAAAATATCAACAATATAATAATAATAAATCAACAATTAAAATAGCATACCATAGTACAGTGGCAACAAATTCAAGAACAGCCACTATTCTGTAATGGTGCTATTTTCATATTTTTAAAACAACAACAGTATTGCAACTTTCAGTGACTGGGATCAGAACTGACTCAGCCATAAATTCACACAGACTTTACATAATCTGATCTGTCAATAAAATGTTTCCTTGACTAAATTAACACTTTCCAAATTTGATGGTATTTATATACAGACCTATCTATATGGTATCTATATATAACCCTACTGTACTTTTTCCATAATTTTCCTGCCTGAGTGTGATGGAACATATGAAGTAAACAAAATAAAACCTGATGTATCAGGTTTTATTTTGTTTACTCATTTGCAACCTCTAAAAAAATATTGGTGGTCATCCTGGTAATAATTTTATATAATTTAATGGTGATGGATTTTTATACAACATGTTTTCATTTAATGATTCCTTTGGATTTTTGACTTTATGTACTTTCTCTACAAATCTTTCAGTCTTTATAATATTCCACATCACTTTAGACTTCTGAAAGCTTTCCCTTCCACTATTTTTTTTTTAAAAAGGTAGAATTAAATAATTCAGAAAGAAAGATCTACACCAGATGCAAGGCATTTGCAAAATAAATCTCTTTCATATTATTTTTTGCTCCTAACAAATTAATTTCCCAATCATTTCATTTTCCAGTTTGTCTTGATGATCAGTAGTATAAGGCTGTTCCATGATTTTGCACTTAGATAATCAGTGTTCATATATTTAGGAGCAGTATGAACTCAATGTCCAGAAAAATCCTAAAATAATAATAATAATAATAATAATAAATAAATAACTATAATAAATATTCAGTTATGTCATAGATATGAGTATTTACTAATGGAAAATATTGCATTCCTTATACGAGGGTGTTTCAAAAAATAAGGTAACATCATATGGCATGGGAGGAGATTTGAAAAGAGGGAAACAGTATTTGCAGCATTTGTTTCATCATACAGCCACATGAGTCACTATTCAGCAGTACCATCATTTGCAAGATTACATGGTAACTGGAAAAATAATCAATGTCAAGATGTGTAGTGATGTGTAGATTTCTGAATTCTAAGGATATTGCACCAACAGAAATTCATTGTCCACTGACAGAAGTGTATGGAGCTAATGTTATGTCATGTAAATAAATTTAGATCCAGTGTAATATTTTTTCTAATGACAGAACAAATACTGAAGATATATGCCACTGTAAATGGAGGCTATGTCTTTGGCCCACTTGAAGAAGCATCTGGCTGATAAGCAATTTGCAGCTGTATCATTGTAATTGATAATTTATAACCAGTGATATGTGCATCATACTGTCATATCTTAGTTTGAAATATGACATTAATGTCTTCTATCCATGGAATTGCATTCCTTGGTTTCACGTGGACACGTGGCATCAACACACGGGACAAACACGTAAACATCTTTGGTGACAACACAGAAAAGCAAATTGTACTAAAGTTGATTTAAGTGTTATGTGCACCTTGTATCAGATGAAGTACTCCACATGAAGATACTAGTTAACTTATTATTTGAAACACCTTCATACTTATCCCATTTTGTGTAAAGCACATATATTTTTTTTATTCTCACAAGTTTAAATCAAGGATAGTTGGGAGAATCTATTTCTTAATTGTCTCTGATATTTCTTTTCAGTTACCAGAGCTTGGATCTGCTGCAACTGAATCTTGGCAATCTAATTCTCATCACATAGCAATTCAGTTTCTTGGAATTTCTACAGGAATAACAATTATGCTTCTCATTGCTATTTATGAACATGATTTGAAGTATATGTTAAGCTGATAAACAGATAAAGGATGGAAGATATTTTAGGTCTGTTTCACACGTGGGACTTATATGGGCATGTCATCTTTAAATACGGTTTTTCTGTGATTGCACATTTTTGGACTACAATTAATCTGCACAAACTCCATACATTATTTCTTTGTGCAGTTATACAGATTCATCTAATAATGGTGAAGGAACATTATGAACAAAAAATATAGCAAGCAAGCAATTTTATCTCATCTCTTTATTGTTCCCAAATTTTTTTTTTTAAATCAGCAAAGAGATGGTTTCTACCAAAGAACAGTCATACATATTTTTTCTGCATATGCTGTATGTTTACAATGCCATTTATTAAATAATTACCACAATAAAAAAAAAAGTTATGTTATTTATATTGACTACACTTCAATTATGCATTTGATTATAAAAAAATACTTAAATTTGTAGGTTACCATATAAAGAAAAAAATTTAATTTATGCTACTTGTAAAGTAGAAATATTAGTTTATGTTAAAATCAATAACATGAAAGTTTAAATTCTATGAGTAAGTACTAACTAAGATCAGTAGATTTCTAGAATTTGAATAACTTTTTTTTAGAATTTGAACCTGGATGTGCATCCTGAAGCTTTACAGAAATATGTGATATGAAAATGTTTATATTTTCTCATTTTATATATTTGTTTTCTTCTTTTTTTTTTTTTTGTTTAAACCATGTATATTGTATTATGTTGTCTGTCAGTTTGCTCTCTGGAGAATCTTACACCAGTTCAAAACAATTGGTTCCAGTTATTTTACTATACTTCTTTGTCATACTTATTATCACCACAATACAAAGATCTAAAAAAATAAATAAATAAAGAATTGCCTAAATTGGTTTTTCTCTACTTTTTTTCAGGATTTGATAGTTACACTGAAATATTCATTTTTATGTTTTTCAAAAGTACTTCCATTGATTTTTTACAGTCATTGAAATAACTTTAAGTGACATCAGGCTTTTTTTTTTTTTTTTTTTTTAAACTTTTGAATCTTTCCTTGCATGTGGATGGATTGAAGACACTTCATCCCTCCCCATGGTATATATAACAAATAAAAATTAAAATTAAATATACAAAGTTCAGCCTTTCAAATTTCCAAATAAAATTTCTGTTGTTTGTGACTTCAATAATGTTCACACTTCACTGTCATGTTTTGAAATTCCAAGATGGACAGATAGATAAATTAAAGATATTAAGAAATTATATACTTGGTGTGATCCTTTATCCGAGTGTAATCAAATAAAGTTTGCACCTGAGTATTTTCAGTACTGGGGAAACTCGTATATAGAAGCTAATGACTTTACATCACTCACCTTAGTATCCTATAATGCAAAGCACATATCCTTATGGACATGTATAATGCTATGCATTATGGGAAGGGTCACTACCCAGACTGGTTTCGACCTTTATTGAGGTCTCATCAGTGACTTCTGTCTTACTTCAACCTTAGTATCACCCCTGGGTCTGGCTCCCACTGATTAGACCCCAATAAAGGTCGAAATTTATGGGAAGGGTCACTACCTGGTCTGGATAGTGACCCTTCCCATAATGCATAGTATTATACTTGTCCATAAGGATATGTGCTTTGCATTATGGGATACTAAGGTGAGTGATGTGAAGTCATTAGCTTCTATATATACGCGTTGCCCCAGTACTGAAAATACTCAGGTGCAAACTTTATTTGATATATGAGTTGCCCCAGTCCTGAAAATACTTAAGGCACAAACTTTGTTTGACTTGGATAAAGGATTAAACCAAGTATATAATTTCTTGGTATCTTTAATTTATAGTATAACAAGTGGAAAAACTTCCAACAATAGACAGATAGATAACAGAACTGGCTTCTGCTTTTTAATGTTTAAGATTTATAAATTTGTTAAGGTGCTGTTTGTAATCTGAATAATACAAAATTTAAAAAAAAAAGATGCTTTATTTTTATTGATGTCACATCATTCTACATATATGTCTCCTCCCCTCACAGTATTGAGTATCACAAATTCTAATACTTCTCCTCTTTCCCAAATATCCAAATCTGCATAATTTAAGAATGGTCCCTTATGAACATATATAAAAATTGCAGAAAACAAATGGCTTACCTACAAATTGCATTATCAAGTTATTTTTCATCTTTATAAATCCCCCTTCTCATAAGAGAAGGGGGATTTTTATAAATTATTTTAGTATGGAAATGTCTTTGAAATGAAATTTTAGTATGATCATTACTATAGTATGAAAATATTATTATCAACAGACCTCCATGGAGTCAAGAGACTCATCATGGAAGTTTCCACTCTCACATGCACAGCTCATCATACCTTGACTGAAATGCATTCACTAGTCCTGGGCCCTCTGGGGGCTCAGCTTCGGAACTTTTTTATGCATCAGGCCCGGACCCGGAATATTTTTCTGTTTTGTGACTTTTCTCCCTTTACAGTTGTTATTATCCAACAATTGTTTACAGTTTTGAATGTGTATATAAGGTCAGTATTAACATACGCCTGATTATGAATGCATGATGAAAGGGATGGAGAGGTTTGGAGTTTCTTGTAATGCGTTATCCTACAGCGATTGACAAGCAAACATTATTGCAGCATAGGGTAGCAGAATTTTGACAGACTCGTAGCGATATTTTGTTTTTTCTGGTTGGCAACACTGTCAGCAACCAACAATAGTACAGTAGATTAGCAGTTGTTTATTAGAGTTCATGATTGTGAGAGGCACAAAGAAAATCGTGTAATATTTTTGTGTTTATGTGGGCCTACTATTTCAACTATGGATAAGTACATGGTATCTTCTTTAAACAGAAAAATAGCTAGGATGACAGTGATAATACAAAATGAGTTTGTAATGACAGTTTTGTGTGTAGTTTCTGAAGAGAAAGAAGTCTGTAATGAATCCACAGAAACACACGATTCCCATCAGTTGCAATGTCATAATATTAATACATTGAATGAAAGGAAAGATCTGTATTTGTATTTAATGTTTCTGGTGGTGTGGAAGTGAAGGCCTGATGGCTTTAACTTCACCAGAATAAATCAATCAATAAAATAAAATAAAATGTTTTGACAATTTAGCAATAACCTCACATTTATGATCCTTACTTTAAGGGCACTGGAGCTTATTCATTTAGAATTTAACCACTGATCTCTCCCCTTGTATGGAGATTCAATAATTAGAGGTGTAGTGAATGAGAGGATACACAAGGTTTATTTTCCTGGAGGTAGAATGAGTAGAATAATTGAGGTGATGGATAGAGAACAAAAGAGTTGGTAGCAGGAACAAATGACTTGGTTGGAAACAAGGAGAATGTAAAAACAGATATCTAGAAGTTGTCGAGGAGAATAAAAAATAATAGTGTGGTAAGAAAGGTAGGCAGCATGTTGCCCAGATATGACAGTGATGAGTTTAGGTGGAGAGCATAGATGAATGGTATGTTAGCCAAAATGTATGAAGAAAAAGGAGTGCAATTTTTAAATGTGTGGGATGAGTTTTAAGGCTGAATGGAACTGAATATAAGTGATGGACTGTTTTTGAATGGTTTTGGTGTGAGTCATCTGGAAGGGAAGTTGCTGGAAGGGAGAATAATGACTACTGAGAATAGATCTGAGTAAGTAAGAAGCAATGGATTTTTTGCATTTTTTGAGTGTTGTTAGATAAATTTCATCACCTTTAACAAAAAAAATAAAAAAGTTTACTATCACAGCCTTAGTCTTCTAGCATTCGAGATATAACAAATGATTATATCTGAAATACTAGAAGGCTAAGGTCCCTTACTGATTACATAATTCTAGACAGAAAAACTGGCACCCTAAGACAGATAGACAGACACACACACATACACTCACTCACTCCTCAGAGGAGTTGGTAATTTTTCTAATCAGCTCTAATAGTCTTAAAACAAAAATACTGACATGATTAAAGAATTAACACCAACCAGAAAGCCTACAAAAAAAAATAATAATAAAAATAAATAAATAAAATAATATATATATATATATATATATATATGGCAAAAATATTACAAACATTTAATAACAAACAGTAAAACAGATTACAGAGGAGATACTAAACACAATATTGAAGATGAATGGATTTAAAAATCTGGAATGAAAACATTAAAAAGAAATTTTAAAGAAAAATGAAAAACATATTTGAGTTACCTACAAGAAGACAAAGAAAGCAAAAAAAAGGTAAAAAACAATAATAAAAGAAATATATCCAATAATATACAGGGTGTTCGGGATAAATTTGACATATTTATAATTAATTATATTTTTCCGTAAGTTACATGTATTAACACACACTTCTCTTCATTTAAAAGTTTGGACCCTTCTTCATTCATATACAAGATGTCAAAAAGGATGGATAGCTGGAACCCACCTGAATCATGGAAGAGAATAACTTGTATCATGATGATTCGTGCCCGCCATCAAAATAAGGATATTACGACTGCTGCCCAATGCTCCCTGAATACAGTAAAAACAATCAGGCATGAACTAGAGACTTGCAATGGTGACTACGAGGATGTAGCAAGAAGAAAGATCCCTAGCAGACGATCTGATTGCGTTCGTACAGCAGAATTCCTCGCAAATCTGCAGGAACAGGTGTTGAAGAACCCTGGCATTGGAATTCGGGCTTTGTTCGTGGAGTTGCTAACTGTAGTCAAGCCCTGGATAACAAGGGAAGCCAATGGTAGGCCATATGTATGGCAGCAGGATTCGGCCCCTTGCCACACCTCTGGGAAAAGTCAAAAATGGTTGTCTGAAAATTTCTACGACTTCACCAGTCCAAATGTTTGGCCTCCAAACTCCCCAGACCTTAACCCCATGGATTATTTTGTATGGGGCGCAGTTGAAAAAGACACCAATCGCACTTCCAGTAATACAAAAGCCCAGTTAATGGATAAAATTAAAACAGTTTTTGCGGCCCTTCCCAGGGAGACTGTAGCATCAGCTTGTTCGAGGTTCCGAAGCAGAATTGAAGCTGTGATCGATGCTAATGGTGGTTATTTTGAGTAAATCTTGTTGATAGTATTGTAATTAACTCTGCCTGTAATGTTTTTTTGTCAATTCATTAAATTTAATAGATACAAAGAAGATTTTCTTTTTCCTTACGAAACTGTCAAATTTATCCCGAACACCCTATATATATATGGGATCTTGGGATAGGCTTTTCAGTAATATTAAATATAATGTTTGAAGTTGACAGATTTTAGTGTACATAGTTTAAAAATATATATATTATTATCACCATGAGATGTTCATGGAGTCTGAAGAATCATCATGGGAAGTTCCACTGTCATACACACAGCTCATTGTACAGTGCCTTAAAAGCATTCACTGTCACTGCACTTACCATATTCTCAGGCAGTGCCTTCCAGTCACCCACCAGGCTGCATAAAACCTATTTCTCTCATCACCCTCTTATACAGATTCCAATAACTGATTGATTCCCTGTTCCCTGTCTCTCTCCAATATATAAAAAACCTCATCATATTAATCTGGTAATAAATAACCTATTACCAACTTATATGTCTGAATCATATCCACCCTCCTATCACTAATCTTGATCACTAAATACTACAAACTGCATTTCCTCAATCTGTCTTCATGCTCAATATTCCAAAGACTAGAAACCACTTTAAGTCAGGTCTAGAAACAACCTTGGCCAATATCTCTTCAACCTTTTGGAAGCCAAATAACCAGATCTGCACAGCAATTCATATGCAACCCTGATCAAAGCCTTATACAATGGAACCATATAATATCCTTACTTCTCTACATGTCAGTATATTCTGCATGATTGCCATGATCCACTGTACTATCCTCACAATTTTATCTGTGTGTGTGTGTCTCCAAAATTTTAAGCCCTTTTCCACCATCACACTGAGATCTCTCATCTCCTATACCTCCTTTAAGATATTCTCACCAGCTGTATACTCAACATTCCATATTTGTCTTCTGAATTTAAAAAAATTACACTCTACAACATTGAACTGGAAACCTCCATTCACTTGCCCATTCTCTTTCAAAGCAGCATGTTCTACTAATCATGCTTGAGGTATAGAGCAGATGTATCTTTGAAACAGATACTTCAGGCACACCACTAGTGACTTTCCTCTTCTAGGATATCGCTCATCCATATACAACCTGCTGATACCAATCAGACAATCTCCAATCCAGTGCAATAATCTACTACCAAATCCCATTTGTTCCAATTTAATTACCACCTTGTCATGTAGCAATCTATCAAAGGCCTTTGCAAAATCTAAATATACCATTATATATGCACCTTACTTGTTAAATGCATTTGTCATCTTGTTATAACAAGTAAGTAGCTTGCTAAAATGTGATCTTCCTTTAGCAAATCCATACCATTCAAAGAGAATGCTGCTGTTGTCAATCCAGTTCTGAATCTTGATCCTCGCTAACTTCTTTGACCATGACTCCAGATACACAGATTGGCCTATAATTGGAACCCTTAATTCTTATCACCACCCTGATGAAGGGGGACAGTTTTGCTCTCTTTCCTCCCCTTTGGAACTTGGCCAAGTCTATCACTCATGTTAAAAAGGAATGTCAATGTTATCCCCCTTCAAAACACACGGTGATATCTCATCAAGTCCTATAGCCTTATATCAAGTTTACTCAGTTCCTGATATACTTCCAGTTCACTTACCATAAATGCCTCCTTACTCACTCTTCCCAGTGCACTAAAGTTCTGCATGACATTTGTGAGGATGAAATATCTTTATGAATTGCTCATTTAATGTCTCAACTCTATCCTCCACAGTGGTCATTCCATGACTTTCAATAACCAATATCATTCTTTCATCACCATTTATACTTTTATTGGTCACGTATCAAAAGAACTCTGGAATTTTTTTTTTGCCTTATTAGCTAACTGCTGATGATACTGTACTTTTGCTATCCCGAACAAGCAATTCACTTTCCTTGCTTGTTTTTTATTACTCCTTGGGCAATTGATTATTTTCACTCATCTTGTGCTGCCTACATAACCTTTTTCTTCTGGACTGCATACTTAATCTCTTTGTTCATCAATTTCACACCTACCTTATTTAACATTATGACCTTTGGAATACATTCAGACATTGCCACATAGTTCCCGAGAAGGGTACACGCAGCCCAGCCCTCATCTCCTTTTCCCACACTCAGTGATATAGTTGCAACCCATCTCCTGAGTCTGTCATAACTGGCAGCCTTATAGTTCCGTATATATCTGTTTCTCACAGAAGTTATGATATGGCTGGCCACCATCCAATTGATTACTTCATGGATGAGGCATAAGAATGCTTCAACATTAGACAGTTGCCAAGGTTGCTGGTATCAGAAAGGCAAAGCAGTAGGATATTTTATTAATTATTGAAATTGACACAATATAAAAGCTGCTTAGTTATGAATTGGACAAGGATGCTAAAAACCCAGCTATGCTAATGCTTCATGGTCACTTTCACCACCTGGAGGATGATTTGACATCTCATTTTTAATAATATCCTTTGATGAGATGATCAAATCCCAGATGAGGGACTCTCATGTGTGGTTGTTTTCTCTAAGAAATTCTAGATGTTATTTTTACCCCTGGTAAAGATAATAAATATCTGGATAATGTCTATTCATTCCAGTCTATAATCAGTGCCCAAATAGGTTTGTAAGCAGCAGATTACTGAAATTTAAAAAGTAATTGAAATTTAGGAAAAAATTTGATTATAAGATCAATGATACATTGAAAACCTATACAGAAGAAGAATTTCAGAGGGGGTAGTGCATAAGTATGGAGTCTGTAGAGTTGAAGGTAGGAGTATGTTATATGTTATCATAGTGGAGGAATTAATGATAATATTGTGTGTCAGTGACTTAAAGAGATAAAGAAAAGTAAAGTATTATTAACCACGTTACCATCAATTTGGATAAAATACATCACTCCTCATACACTTCGTATCCATCATATATTTCAATGTAATATCAAATGTATTACAATTTTAATATGCACTTTGCATCCAATGGTAACCGTGATGTATATACACATCATATATTTTTATTATAGGAGATATTCCATCCATTTTTATGCATTTTTATTCTCATCCTCTCTGGTAGTGTTTTTCCCCCTTCAGTCATTTCCAACCCTAGGTGACTTTGTAGGCATTGCCCACAAAGTGTTCCTGGGTGAGATTTTTTACAGAGTAGTTCACCATTGCTCTCCCCCCCCCTCCCAATTTTATCCGGGCTTGGGACCAGCATATGGCTGGCATGTATTCATGACTGTAATCCATCTGTGTTCATGGGGCTTGTTTGCCTGTTCTGGGGGATGAAAAACTTGAGTTTCTGGGTTAAAAAACCGCCCTATCTCCATATGAGACCAGCTAACTCACCTTTCACTGAAAGAGACCAGGTAAAGACTCATCCTCTCTTTTAGTCTTAATCCCCCCCCCCCTTCAAGGTCACAGAACTGCTATCACAAAGGAATTCCAAATAATTACTGTAGTTAATTACTAATAACTCTGATGTTATTATCAAATCTTGTAACCTCAACTATGTTCTCATACACATTCCTCTAAAAGGATTAAGTATCAATTAGGAGGCATTGCTTAAGTGGAAGAGATGTGAATGAATGGATAGTATGAGGGACATCATCTAGTATAATTTACTGATTAAATTTATTTCTACAAGTAAATTTCATCATAAGCCTGATTTCATCATCAGCTAAATGAGTAATCAAGTTTAACTTGAATATATACTGCATTGAAAGAAATCTACGAACACTATAGTGTGATGAATAAACAGCCATGGCACCCACTTTAATAAGATGCAGGACCTTCTTTTGATACGTTGACTGCAGCATTCCTATGGGGGCATACTTTCCACAAGCATACAATAGAGATCAATGGGAATTTTGGACCATACTTCATGTAACCATGTAATGTGGACTGTTGTGGGAGGGACATCCCTTTACCTCACCTGATAAACCAGTTCAATGTTCAATAAGGTTGAGATCAGGACTCTATGGAGGTCAATCAAGTGTGGTGATGTCCATGTCCACAAACCATGCAGGTACAGCAGCCTTATAACATTATATTATTATTCTAAGACCAGACAGAGCCACAGACTCATCTAGGAAGTACCTTTTGTCACACACACCTCATCACACTGTATCTTAAGCACATTCAAATTCTCTGCAGACCATGTGTCAAGTGTGGTGATGTCCATGTCCACAAACTATGCAGTTACAGCAGCAGCAACCTTATGACATTATTATTATTATTATTACTATTATCATTATTATCCTAAGAAAACATGGAGCCACAGATTTATCTAGGAGGTACCTTCTGTCACATACATGCCTCATTACACTGTGCCTTAAACACATTAAATTCTCTGCAGACACCATGTCTCAGGCAATGCATTCCAATCATTCCCAACTCTTCACTCCCTTGCTCACCCTTCCCACACATCCTCCAGGGATGACTCCCAATTTCTCACAATTTTATAAAAAAACCTCTTCAGTGCTAATCCCATAACAATCCCCCACTAGCCTGTATGTCTCCATCATATCTTCCCTTCCTCCCTCATTCCACCAGACTGCACATTGCATTGTATCAATCCTTCTTCACACTCAACATTCCAGAGATCAGAAACTATTTTGGTCAATCACCTCTGGACCCTCTCCAATATCCCTACATCCTTTTGAAAACCGGGTGACCAAATCTGTACACAGCAGTCAACATGTGGCCCAATCAGAGCCCCACACAATGGAAACAGAATCTCCCCACCTCTACAAGTCAGTGTCCTCTGCACCATTCCCAGAATTTGTTGCCTTCTCCTCACAACTCTTGCAGTATGTCTCCCAAATTCCAAATCCCCCCATCCACCACCATCCCAAGATCTCCCATCTCCTCCGCCTCCAAAAGTATATCCCAACCAAGAGTAATTATTCCATCTCTGTCTTCCATACCCCAAAAAACATGGTGCATTGTCTTGCTGAAAGAGACAATGGTCAGCTTGGTAGAAACACCACAAAATAAGAAGCATTGCATTGTCTAGAATGCCTCTGCTACTAATGGCTCACGCAAAACGTTAAGCAAGTTTGAGCATGGTTAGTAGTTGAAAGGGGTTCAATCGGTCGATGCTGTTGGCACACTCTCCCTTGATGAGTCTTTGGATTCCCTGGAGGTGTCACATAATAATATTCCAATACCTCTCAGAAGTCAGTCTTCGTGGCACCTCAGAATTTAAAATCGGGGTTATTTATTTAGCCTATGACATAATAAAGACACATGATATCAGAATATATAAATACATATTTGTGCAGACAATAAAAATGAAACAAGTAATGCACATATACAAATATGAGGTAAAAAAAAAAGTCTAAAATTTTAAGTCTAGTTCAGATAGCCAATCAAGAACTGAAGGATCTGCCTCAAAAAAGTCTTTCGGGTCACCACTCTTATGCTGCAGTTCTCCACAATGTGCCAGATGGTTTGATTTATGGCCCCACAGTCACATTGGTGTGTAGGTGATCTTCCCCACTTGTATAAGCTGTCTGCACAGATACCATGTCCTGTGTGTATCCTATTTAGGCTTTTCCATAGGTGACGTGGAAGCTCAATCTCCCTTTCAGATTTTGGTTGGGAAGGATATACTTGTTTAAGTCTGGTGGCAATTTTTCTTTCCAAGTTTCTAGCCATTTTGAATTAACATTGAAATTGCTATTGACTAGTTCTTCAGCCAGTATTAGTGGAGACCATCGGGATTTAAGCTGATTCATGTTTATACATGGGAGGTCTTCATGTATCGGCAATAGGGTATTGCTGTTTATTTTTTTTTGTATTCTTTTACTAGAGCATTTTGTCTGTGTAACTTCGGTGGTGCAATATTGCTCAAAGTTGGAAGCCAGTAGAGGGGGACAGATTTGACACAACCTGTTGTCCTCATCGCTGCATTTATTTGTGTCGATTTTCTTGATATGAGGACTGTTTAGCCATACTGGCGAACAACATTCTGACGCAGAGTAGATTAAGGCCAACGTGAAGTATCGCAGTGTAATAGCAGAAGAACCCCATGTAGAACACAGTTTTTGTATGATGTTATTACGAGTTCTGATCTTTAAAGAGAGATTCTCTAGATATCTTTTGAAAGATAGTGTTCTGTCCAGGGTAACACCCAAATATTTAGGGAATCTTGGTGCTGCAGCATTGTGTTTTTAAAGCTGACCTGATTTCACCTAAACACCTATTTGCCAATTTGGGTTTAGGTGAAAAGAGCTGACCTCGGTCTTATTGGGGTTTGGTGTTAGTCTCCATTTATGAAAGTATTCCCCAATGGTTCTAAGGTCATTTGTGAGAATATCTTCTGTTACTTCAATGCTCTTGTGTTGGACGGCAAGGGCTATGTCATCAGCATAAGCAAATTTTTTTTGACCTAGTTGTCGGTAGATCAGATGTATATAAGTTGAATAAAATTGGTGCTAATACTGAGCCCTGTGGGAGCACATTGTTCAGCTTTCAGTTTGCTCATTTTGTTTCCCAGTACCACATGGAAGAACCTGTCAGAAAGCATGTTACCAATGTCTTATGATGGATTGGCATGGTATGACTTATATCAGCTTGTATAGCATCCCCTCTTTCCATACCGTATCGTATGCAGTAGTAAGGTCAACAAACACAACAGAGGTTTTCAAACATCTCCGGAAGCCTGCTTCGATATGGGTAGTAAGGCTTAGTACTTGGTCCATACAACTACGTTGAGTCCTAAAGCCTGCTTGCTCAACAGGGATAACTTCAGATATTTTTGGCCCAATTCTGTTAAGGAGTCTCTCGAGGAGCTTATAACAGCAACTGAGGAGCGCAATTGGACGATAGCTCGCTACTTGATTTTGAGGCTTGTTGGGTTTTAATATGGCTATTACTTTAGTTCTCTTAAAGGCAGTTGGAAGGTTTCCGGTCCTTAAAATGTGAGAAAAGAATCTTGATAGCCATTGATGAGCATTTTCCCCACAGTTTAACAAGAATTCAGGGTGAACACCATCAAAGCCTGGTGCTTTGCCAGTTTTCACCTCCTTCAAGGCCTCAGTTATTTCGTCTGTGGTAAATTCTCTTGAAAATTGGGAACTGCCATCTGCACTTTGTCGTAAGTTTTTGAGTGTTCGTTTAACTTCCCATGTGTGTTGTTGATCTCGAGGGGCTCTAGACAGCGAGGTTATTCGACAGGCAATTTGATTGGAGTCACCAAAGGATCTTTACGAGTGATTGGGTTACTTCCACCTAACTTCTTTAATAGGCTCCACGCTTTTCTACTTGATTTCTTAAAGTCTAACTCCTCTGTAGTTTTTATCCATTTTTCTCTGCACTCATTATCAAGCTTCTGGAGTAACTCGTCAGCTATGTCACAGTCACCAGATTCTAAGTGATTGTGACACTTCTTCACTGTTGATATGACTGCTCCAATAAATCTGTTGTAATTTTCACTGACAGAAGGTATCCATCTTACTATTTTATCCAGTTCTTGTGAAAAATCCTGCCAGTTCGCTTTTCTAAAATTCCATCTTGGTCATGGAATAGACTATTATTGGTATTTGTATTCCTACTTCTACCAATACTGGGCGATGTTGGCTGTGTGGAAAATCTTCAAGGACTTGTTGTGTTTATCGGTTGATTTTGCAAATTTTGGGTAATAAAGCAGAGGTCTGGGTTGTATTCCCTCTTCCACGCTGCAGCCTTAAAGGTTCCTTTGTCCTTTGCATCAAATATTAAGCTAAGATTGTTTTGCTCAGCCCAGTTTGTTAATGCTTCACCATTTTCATCATTATTATTGTAATTCCACATGGTGTGATGGCTGTTAAAATCTCCTATGTAAATAGCAGGATGTGGAAATATAGGCATTACTTCAGGTGGCCATTCTACCAGGGGAGGCTTATAAATGTTAATCACTGTGAGATCTTCAATTTTGGCTATGATAGGGTGTATATTCTGATTAATATTTGCTGATATTAAGTGGGCATTCTCTATATTATTGTGTACATAAGTTGCACAGCCATGAGCTTGATGATGTGTAGCTTCTAATATATCGTATACCCTGCAATTTTTCCTCTAGATTTCAATTGTTGTTCATTAGATATGTGCGTCTCTTGAATGACAGCTGTCTATATCATTTTCTCGAAGGATTTTTGAGAGATACTGACTTTTAGCAATGCTGATTCCTTCAATATTGAGTTTACAAATCAGAAATTAGCAGCTAGTTTTCTTTTCTTTTGGTTCTGAAAAGGTCCGTTTGGTGATTGCATAGTTTGTAATTTCATGTGTCTATAGCCAGGAGAATCGTTAAGATAAGTCTGACTGCCAGTAGTCGCTCTAGCTCATTTAGCAATACCCAGGGTGCACCACGTGGAGGAGAGCTAGGAATATGCACTATTGGTAAGAGATGCTCATTGAAAATCTGCCATACCCACACCCATCCATCTGCTCAGTAGAGGGAGTAGCATGATTCATAGTTCCATAACATAACTTTTCAGGCTTTCACATCCCACTGTACACATTCTGCACCACTGAAGACGATACTGGGGATTGTGGAGCTTGCATATTGAAATCCTACCATGGAAACCCAAGTTGTGAGCTTTGGTTCTAAATGCTTTTCTGCTGATTCATATTCCAATCTATGCATGGAACTCTGCATTCAATGTGTTGGCCTATGAATGGTGGTTTTTTGCATTTTTTCATTTGTAGCAACCTATGGTCAGTGAGTGTGATGGGTCACCCACTGCAGCTAGTACATGCAGTTGACTCCCTGCACTTCCATCTCAGTATGGTATCACTTACTGTTGGCTTGAGATGGCCCAATTTTTCCCCAATTTGCCATTTGCCATTTAGACCTGCAACATGGCATCCTATTACAATGCCATTTTCAAATGTAAGTTCCCTTTTTACACCCATTTCACCTGGAAACAGTTGCACAAAGACTTGGAAGCATCATATTCAACTAATTTATACTAGCTATAAATATGACTCATTATATGGAACAATGCACTTTGCATAGGTGTAAATCGACTTCTTTCAAAGCAGTGTGTGTGTGTATATAAATATGACTCATTACATGGAACAATACACTTTGCATAGGTGTAAATCGACTTCTTTCAAAGCAGTGTGTGTGTGTATATATATATATATATATATATATATATATAGACTACTACTACTATTAACTCGGTGGTTGGATATGTTCATTTTAATATAAACTGACTAAAAAACTGAGAATTATAACAAATTGAGATTTATTTGAAACGCAACATGTTTCGTCGGGATTGACTTCATCAGGCGTTAAGAACATAGAAAGCTATTAAAAGACACTGAAAACAAAAACATTGAGACACTCTAAAGCTATAATATTCGACTGTAAATTACAGTTATTATGAACTTGAGCTATAGTCTGTGTTAAAGTTCTATTGTTGTACACTTGTGCATGTGTGGAACCACGAGATCTCCAGTATCTGATAGTAGAGCTGAAAGAGTCAGACAAATTATAGCTGAGATTATTGTTCATATGAAGAAGGTCCAAGGTGATTTCTTTTGACTCGACAATGTGGCATTCTACCTCATCATGGCAAATGTGTAGGGTTGAAGTTGTTGTCCAATTTACTTCATGTTGGCGACTTTCATTATTCGTGTTTATTGAAAACAGGACATGGCCTGATAGGGCAGTAGCTCTGGTTCTCTTGTAAGCAATGTCTCTCTGGTGTTCCTCGAGACGTAGGAGGATAGATTTCTCCATTTGACTATAGTAAGGTTTTCTGCATTCGCATGTGACTTTGTATACACCTGGGAATTGTAGAAGGTTGTGAGATTGTTTGTAGTTGCTGAAACTTGATCTTATTTTTGGGAAGAGTCGGGAAGCACGTTTGTATGTTAAATTTCTTTAAGATTCTACTCAGTTTATTGGATAGTGTGCTGATATACGGCAAGGAGATATAACCTTTGGAATCGTCTTGTGTCTCTACGTTGACGATGGGATAATTGTTTGTTGATACTTTTTTTAAAGCGTAGCCATTGCTTTTAAAGCTCCATTTCAGATGTTGTAGTTCTTCATCTGACAGTACAGATCTTGCATGCTTCGCAACAGTTGATATAATACCCAACTTTTGCACTGGATGGTGATGTGAGGACGCATGCAAATATCTGTCCGTGTGTGTTGGCTTTCTAAATATAGAGACTTTTATTAATTCAGGCGTCTTGGTGAGTTTAATATCTAGGAAACAGAGGGAACTATTTTCTTCCAACTCCATGGTCAATTTGATATCCTGATGGAGGTTGTTTAAGTGGTTGAGAAACCTGTGAAGATTCTCAATACTATGCTCTCATATGAGGAATATATTGTCCATATATCTAAGCCAAATTCTTGGTTTTAAACTAAAAGAGGAGATTGCCTTTTGTTCAAAATCCTCAAAAAAAAATGTTAGCTAATATAGGAGAGAGTGGGCTTCCCATAGCTAATCCTTGGACCTGTTTATAAAGTTGACCCTCGAATTCAAAATAGCCAGAGTTTACACAGTGAGATAGCAGAGAGAACATTTTATTTGAAATCTTGTTCTTTAAAATATGGAGAACTTCCTGTGTCGGAATGTTGGTAAAGTGCTACCACGTCAAAGCTCAGCATGATGGCAGAAGATTTGAGTTTTAAGTCCTTGATTTTAGAGACAAAATCTGTTGAGTTTTTAATATAAGAAGATTTTCCCGCATAACCTTTTAACGATGACGCCAGATATTTGGATAACCTGTATGTGGGTGAGTCGATGCTGTCTACTATAGGTCTCAGTGGATAGTTTTAGTGTATCTTAGGGAGACCATATAACCTTGGAATGAGTGGGTGTAAAGAACGGATGGAAAGCCGTGTATTTTGTGGAATTTCTGTGGTCTTTTGTAGGAGATTATTGGTTCTATTGTGTATTTCTCTTGTTGGATCCCTCTCAATTTCCGAATAACTATCTGACTCCAACAACGTTAATTGTTATGTTATGTTACCTATGTGTGTATATAATATATATATATTATATACATACACACACACACTAGTGTCAAAAAATCGAATGATGAACACTATTTCTGAAGATTAACCCCAAATTCAGACAAAATAACTTGCAGCAATTTGTATAGCTGAAAATTTCAAGTATATAAAGCAGGTACACATATTTCTGAATCGCAAGCAAAGGAAACATGTAATATCACACTTAACAGGATAAAAGGTAAAAAGCTGCACTAAGCAAATTATTTTTGTGAAGGAATAAAGTTGAAAATTTGTATGTCTTGTAACGTCACAAAAACGTCTGGGTTCTGTGCAGCATTTCAAACCAATGAAATGCATTCTAGACATTTGCTATGAGGTTGCCCTTGATTTACCATTTAGCATGAAGACCTCTCGACAAACTGTGGCAAGACGTCTGCAACAAGTAAGCCAATATGCCTAAGGCCTGTAGTCTGCAATCCCTTTAACCAAAGCTCATTGTGGAAGCCATTTTAGGTTCCATAAAAGCTGGACAAGACACCAATGAGCTAAAGTACTCTTTATAGATGAGAGTCGTTTAATCTTTTCTCCGATTCTAGATGACACTTGATCTGGCATGAAAGTGGTACTGCTTATCATTGCAAGAATGTTCTTGAAATGGATAGATTACGGTGGTATTCAGGTCATGGTTTGGGTATGTGGACAGCCCAAGACAGGAAGGTGTGGAGGAGACTCATAACAAACAGTGACCCCACTTAAGTGGGAGAAGCTGTAGAAGAAGAGTTTGGGTATGTGGACGCACCAATTCACAAATACTAGTAAAAAGAACCATGACTGGTGAACTATATTGCAACAAAGTTCTTCAACATCATGTTCGATTGTTCATTGTACTAGGTGAAGAATTCATTTTTATGGATGACCATGACACATCACATCATACATGAGCAGGCAGTGGAGATATTTCTGTAGATTGAGTGGCCGGCACACTCTCCAGATCTCAACCCCATAGAACACAATTGAGATGCATTGCTGCTCGAAATTTCCCTCCAGAAAATAAGGCTTATCCTTTCCCTGGATAGGATAAGCCTTATTTTCTGAAGGAAGAGTATGCCAATTTGCCTCAAGAAAACTCCTGAATCACTTGGTGTTAAGCATTCTATGCCAGTGTGAGAACTGTATCGCAATTTGGGCTGTACATATTTCATACTGAAATGTTTCTTTGCATAGTTTTCTGTAAATACTGTGCATGAATTTCTTAACTACGTTCTTAGGAAATTTGTAACTTTTTTGCCAATAGCTTATCTTCATTCGTTCAGTATCTGGGTAGATACCTAACATGGTGCACCAAGAGAAGGTGAGGATTGGACATTAAATCAGAAGTCCCAGTCAGTTCTCTGCATTTCTTAAAAGGCTATGTAGAGATCTCCTCCCAGTTATACAATTTGACCCCCTTAAGAATCCCCAATTTATGGAGGTGCTATTCAGAATATAGCTCTACAGTATTCGGAATACTATAATAACATTAGTTCTGTTAGCACATTTTTGAATGCTAATGATGTCAATTTCCTTTCTAATATCTTAATTTTTAATATGATTCTGTGACTGATGCTATTCCATATCTAATTTGTCTTCAGTAAAAATGATCTTTTTATAATAAGGTGGAGAAAGTTTTGTACGTAATATCAGTTAATGTGAATGATTTAGGTAGAATTTTATGTTAATTTATTATATTAATAATTGAATAAATATAGTGTTGGATGTGTTGGTATTGTTAATTGATATTTCATGATTACTATGGATTTTAAATGAGTTTAAGGAATTATAACAGCATCCCAAAAAACTGAAAACATTTATTTTCTTCATTCTATTGAATATAATACACAACACTGAAAAGTCTAACATTATAACATAGGTGAGACAATACTATAATTTCCTGAGTTTTTAAAGGAGATGTTAAAAAAAAAGAGAAATGAGGTCAATGTTTTACATGAATAAAAATAATTATTCTGTGATAAGAGACATAAAAAAAATCTGAAATATTAATTTACACACATTAAACTTTTTTTTGTATTAAAACTCAACAATGTTTTCCAAGTCTGCTTCTGAAATATTGCTTTAAAATTTTCTTCTAAGTACATGAAAACAAATGATTTAATGACAGAAATATCGAAGGACAAGAAACAGTGGCACTCACTCAAAGTTATATGAAATGAATAAGTATTGGCATAAAAATGTGAACACACAGAGTGAACATAAACATCAAACTCAATAACACAATGAATTCACTAAACAGATAGCAACTACTATGATTATTTGGACATTTAGTGCACTATATTTAATTAACGTAGTTTATTAGTTTGCTAGCATTGGTAAAATTATGTTACACTATTCTAAATTACTACACAAAAAGACAACAGGTTTAAAGAATGTTATGTACATATGAATTTCATGATGATATATTTAGGCAACATCTATAATACAACTCCATTTTTTTAAACTCAAGATCACAATGGGGGCAAAACAAAACATACAGAATCTGCTGCCAGATCTGTCCTTCAGAATATACAGTAGTGATGACAATGATTCACCTTATGGTTAATATTAAATGAATTATTATAAAGTGAAAGTGCCAATACAACAAACAAACCCTTCTGACTCCTCTGACTTCTTTATGTACAATAAATGCATGTTCCCCTTGAATCAGAAGAAACAAAATGGTTTCTTTTTATACTACCACAGCTAAGGCAAATAACTAAAGTGATTACGAGTTCTTTGTACAAGGCATTTGATGGCAACATTAAAATTCCATAGTAAAAAAGCAAAATGCAAATGAAATTACTGTTAACACAAGAGCTTGTAGGTTCCTTTTATGCTGTTCCTGCATACTCTACAACACACACACTTATGTATTATTAAATTACATTCCAACTAAACATAGGTAGAACTTATGCCCCTGGAAGTCCTAGTTGCAGTGGTAAACATATTTAATGTAATATCCAACATAAAACGCATGCCTCTTTTATTAGGATACTACCAATTTCAAATGGCATTTTAACTAATAAAAATTGAGCAACAGAACAACTAACTTCTTATATTTTCAAAACTTTTAGTGTCAGACCGAAAAGAAATTCTTTTAATCACATACTTTTAAAACTGAAACTAAGGGTGGGGGGGAGGGAGAGTATGGGAACCCTCATTTTTGTGAGTGTTCTTAAATTGTCATAAAGTAACATTTATACCAAAAATCTTCTGAAACAATGGAAATCATTGTGTTAATTTTCCATATAGAATAAAATCATAACTAAATCAAATTTTCTATAATATTACTTAAGCTAAGAAGGGGAAAAAATGATGCATTAATAAATGCAAAGCAGTTATACTTTTTTAATCAATAATTTCAACACTTCCAGCATCATCAATACTGGAAAAGTTGAATTTCTGTATATGATAAGGTTTATCAGAAAGCTATCGTATAAACAATTTAGAGTAAATAGTCTATTTCTTACGTGGTCATTTAAAAAATTTTCATTTAAAATGGAACAATGCATGATTCTGATATCCTATTTTATTTAAGCTGAGGACAAAAATTCCACTACTTAAATTGATATGCTGTTATAATTCACAAATCTGAATTAAATATACTTATTTAACAAACTTCAATTTGCTTACAGATTTTGGTAGCAAAAATACAAAAAACTGAAATTGTCTAGCTGTTATTAGTTTCTGAATGTAATTCTCCAATATTTATACTCATGCCATTGTTCTGTCTATAGAGTTTGGTCTCTTACAATGAGTTTTAGTATAGAAGAAAATTCCTAGTTAAAAATGCATTTAAGAATAGTCAGCAATTCATTTGATGGCTCATGAAGTAATAAGGTACTGATTTCAAGCCATTAGAAAATAAATCAGCTAAGCAATGTAGTTTTGGCAGATAAAAATCCTTTGCTACTAATCAAGCTAAAAAGGAGTCTGAACTCTGAACATGTTTCTAGTATTATTGTAATGTAACTCAGATCCCACCTCACCAAGGCATGTGATATGATAACTGGGTAGTAGCTTTGGTGTTGTCTATCAAGATGGTCACTTCTCATTACATTTACTCATAAGTGAGTAGTAAAATGCAGGTTGTGTTACTCAATTATGAGTACATATCTTGATTAATTATCATCAAAAAACAAGAGAGTAGGCAAATTACTTCTCCTAAACGGAAACCAAATCTTATTCATGGGGGATCAGTAGTATGAGTATAATTTCAATTTCATTTTCAACATTAGCAGACTGATGTAAGCAGTTTTAACAATTTTCTTCTCACAAAGGATCTTTATTTATTATTTTCTTTTAATTGGTACTGATTAGGTTAGGATTGTAAGACACTGCATATTCTCCAGTAGGAAAAAGCATGCAACATCAGTGTGAGACTGATTAATTCACCTTTATATGAAAAGTCTATAGAAATTAAGATGAAAATTCAAACTTACATGGAAATAATTTTAATCAATGCAAAATTTTTGCCAATAGTATCCAAGGCATCCTCAGTACATTACATTACATTACAATGGAACACAATAAAATGCAATAACAGAATTATTTAAAAAAACACCACTACAGTATAAGTAAGACAACGGATGGTCAGCAAATTTTTAATTAAAAAAATAATAAACATTTAAGATAATAATTAGGAATTTACAGAAAACTTATACAATAGTTCCCATAATAATGGAAAATATTATTGTATTACTTCTGGCCTTTGGCCTTCAGATCTGTTTAAATTTGGGCAATGCAGAAAAAAAAAAAAAAAAAAGCCTAACAGCCCCCTTTGTATAACTATGATCAATGGTAGGCTTTATAACACAATAAAGTTTACACATAACATAGCCTTCGTAGCAGAAAATGAAAAGGAAATACAAGATTCACTTGCAGAATGAATAAACTTTTAAATGAAAATCAATCAGAAAACAAACAAACAAACAAAAGTCATGAAGTGTATCAGGGATGGAGAGCAAATTATATCTCACTAGAAGGGAAAAGAATAATGCAAGTAAAAGAATTTACCTACCTAGGAAGCCTAATAATCATATGGGAGAAGCAGAAAACATGTAAGAATACAAACAACACAAGCAAAAAAGGAATTTAACAAGAAAAGAACTCTATTAACATCAAAGTATATTATTTTCTTCCTGACTTCCATGGAGTCACAAGACTCATCACAGTACATCAATACATAGTTTACGTACCACTTCTTAAACTCATCCACTATATCAGGTGATGCTATCCAATGAGAACGCGGAAGAGCTTTATTAAAAGCTTTGTCTGGAATGTAGCCCTCTATGGATCAGATGTGAACTTAAAAAACAGCAAAATATCTATAAGTTTCAATAAATTATTTAATTACTTTAATTTTTTTGTCTATTGGTGTCGTTCACACCATTATTCTAGTATGAATATCAACATAGAAATTTAGAAAGGGAGATGTCAGGCATTTCTACCATACTGCAGGTTTAGGAGAAAAGTCATTATCTGCAGCCATCCATCATGAGGAACATAAATCTTACATCTAGAATCATGAACTAGAGCAATTTAGCCTAGCTGAGCTTGTCATCTTGACTAAACTTAGGATACTTGGAAGAAAACAAGATTTTACATAATAGTAGATTCCTTGTAGAATAGTTTTAGAAAGGGAGATGTCAGGCCTTTCTATATTGCCCAAATTTAAACAGATCTAATGACTCTTGGTCATCAGATAGAATACTATTGTATCAATTTTCTATAAAATTCCTAATTATTACCTTATTATATATATATTTATTATTTTTTTAATTAAAAAATTTGCTGACCATCTGTTGTCTTACTTACACTGTAGTGATGCTTTTCAAAATAATTATATTATTGCATTTTATTTTGTGTTCCATTGTTAACATTCTGAGTATGCTTTAGATACTAAAGTAAAATTATACTATTTCTACATACAGTTTGAGTTTCTGTCTTTAATTTCTAGAAACATGGCAGCTTATGTACTTATTTTATGTTTATGTATCTATTTCAAACAAGTTAAACATCTTTATAACAGTTACATCCTAGAAATGATTATAATCTATATCTTTCAGGCTCATGGATAAATGTTCCCTCATTCCTTAACAGGAATGAGGGAACATTTATCCATGTTCCCTCATTCCTGATTCGTGTCAAAATATGATTTAAAAGGCAGAGGTGCCTTTTAAATCGGTATTTTAACACTTCTAGACTACTGAACATCTCATGACACCACATTCTGACATAAGATGTAACAGACTTAGGAATATATCTATAATATTACAGCATGCTATGCTTTTACATCACAAAATGATGATATAACACTTTTGAATCTACTAAATGAGAAACCACAATGAAATATGAAACTAAAATGAAAAATTTAAATTACGAAGTAATTTAATCCGCTGAGATGTTCACCAATAACAAAAAAAGAGAGAGAAATAATTTTAAATATGATAATTACATAAATAAGTATTATCTATCCCTGTGAGATGTGAATCCAGGTTATAATATTTCTGAAACTTTCCATTATTTCAAATTTTTCCAGAAGGAAAAAAGTTCTTTTGATTTATACTTATTAGAAAATGAATTATATTCAATTTGTCACTCTCCAGTAACACAGATTTTGCCCACAAATGCTAAATGACTCATCCAAAAAATACAACACAAACGAGTGAACCGCTTAAGTGAACCATTAAAATACTGATTAGAACAACTTGTTTCTGCACTAAACATGCAAGTTCTTTAAAGGCTATTTTTTTGAGATATGAATAGAAATGATAAGACATGGCTAAGAAATTATTGAAATATTTAAAATATTTCAATATATGCAATGTGAACACAAAGTTTAGGACAAGAGGGGGAGGGTGAATATAGATACAGCGAGTTTAGTAAAGTGATTAGAATATTATCCTGATTACACCAACCTCCATGGAGTTATGGGAGGTCCACTTAACTAACAACATGTTTATCATATTGTACTCTCTGCTCCTCAACAATCCCAGAATTAACAATTCATTCTGGTAATGAGTTCCACTCACCGCTCACAATTCTCCATGTAAACTCTCGTTCTTCTCCTTTCACTTTCCATCCTCTTTATAATCATCTCTGTATTAATCTGATAAAATCCTCAACACTAACTTAAACATCTTTATTATATCACCTCTTTTCCACCTATCCACCAAAATATCAATAAATTACCAATTATTTAAATACACCATTCAAATATGATTGCAAACTGATTTTTCTTTTAAATAAAAGAAAACTCTAAAATATATAAATATATTAACTTTTCTGGAGAAGGGGTTTTCACACTAATCCAAGCCTTCAGGGACTTGGCAACAATTTTTACCACCACAAAGATTTAACATTAATTTGTAAAGAATAATCATAACAGTTCTAAAACAGAGATAACAGCATATTAAGAGATCCTTGCTCTGAGTGAAGAGGCTTCTTTGATACTAACCAACATAATTTATAATTAATAACTGAAATAATGAAAAGTTTTTATCAAGGTTCCCAAATTATCAGAAATTAAATCTGTGTATATGGTCAAGCAAAATTCAAATATCACTTAAGCTGATTATATGTTCTTATTTACTGAAATAATTAAGTACCTGATTGCAATACACAATTTTTGGAACCATTATCTTAAAAATGGGAAGGACTATTATGATAATGTTAAAATCAGTAAACAGCATGGTACATACTTTAAAATGACAAACAGGTATACAGGTAACTGGAAAAACTATATATATATATATATAAATGCCATTTCTTAATTTAATTTTAGATCACTTATGATCCCTAGTACAACAGTGCCCTCCCCCCACTGGTAAATGGCCTGCTGTTTACTTTTCTAATAATCTAATTTGATATTGCTAAAAAGTGAAAAGTGTGTGTTTTTTGGAACATTCATATTTTTTTATCATTATTTTTGTGTAACAAACTAATGAGGTATTTTTTGAGTGCTTAAAAGGGCATAAGTGGCTCAAAGCAAGCAAGCAAAAAAACTTTATTATGACATCTTTATTTCTTCTTTTTTTTTTGTTGTTGATAATACTTAAATACTGCAAGATGTAAGCTTTTGTATTAACATTCATTTTCAAAAATGCTAAAGCAAATTACTCAGGTGGTTAAACATCTTTTCAAAGAAATATATTCTTCTACATTGTGGGTGGATTTTCGTATCAAATATTATAGTTTACGTAATAAAAATAAATAAGTTCTTTATAGGCTGAAATAAAGAATACATTTATAATCTGAATATTTTTGCTAAAATGAGATATTTGAAGCATTTCCAGCTATAGCTAGAAATAATTTATTTAATGAAAACTACTATTAAAAATAAAAACAAGATACAGTCATATACTACAGAAATTTTGAATAAAATGTTTTCACTTATTAAATTTTAAAAAATGCAAATGCTATTGTAGAAGAATGACAATATTAAAGCTAATATTTCCCTACTGTATCATCTAGCACCATCAAAGCCAGAAAAAAAAAAGTAAAGAACAACACAAAACAAATCAAGTCACGTGAAATAGAATGTGCTAGAAATGAGCCTTCATTTAATGAAAAACTGAAGAAATAACTGGAATGCTGTTAAAACTGTTCACCACATGGATGACTACTTTCTCAGTACAAGAATTAGAGAATTTTTATTTTTTATTTTTTATCAGATGATCTAAGGCAACATCAAAGCATGGTTTGCAAGTCGACTTCATGCATGAAAAACTGCTCAATTTAACTCTGTAGAACCTGCATGGTTTGTTCAAGAGATTCTGTAAACTCCTGGAAAAGACTAATTTCACCTTTTGGAGATAGAAAAAATGATGCCAGTTTCTTAACGAAAGAAAAGGAAGTAAAATAACTAAACTTCTAAGGGATGTGACCAACTTTTTCAGAGATATTTTTTGCATGCAGGAATGTTATGTGGCAAATGTTTTCATTTGAGATTTATGTGAAGATATTTTGTTAGTAATTTATTCAGTGTAAAAAAATAGTTTTGTCACAACCTATTTTTTACACTGAATTGCCTCAAAAACATCATTATTGAGTAAGGAAGAACTTCTAGTAGAAGAGGTGACATTTGTTTCATGGGCAATAATTTTTTATAATTCCTTTTTGGTTATAATAATGAGAATGTTCATATATACCTTCTAGAAGATTTCAACTTTTTTTCTAAAAATAAAGAAATAGCTATTATAGTCTGACTGCAGAAGCAACAGCTGTTGTTGGCAGGCTGCCAAGTAGAGTCAATTCATGTTGAAGGGGAGAAAGAAATAAGGCCATGTACGAATTGGTCACCAACACGCAAAATCACATGCTTTATACATAAAATTTTCCAACTATTATACAAGCAAAGCAGTTACCATTTTAAAAACTACAATGATCATAAAAGAGAAGTTAATTTTCCGACGTGTAATAATAAACACTCGTCCCACAATACGGATTGATTATCCTATTATCGGAATGGATTCTCCTTCTTTTGACATGCGCAGAGGTGTCTCGTATCTGTGGGCGTACTATATCTCGACTGTCAAAAAATAATTGTGTTGTCTTTACAGAACATTCATTCATTCTCTTAAGAATATGATATTAAGACTGACTTCTCTTTCATTGCATTTCTACAATTAATAAAGTTCTAACAAAACTACTTATGTTAGTTTTGGAATGATATAAACTTACAATATCATTAAAAAGCTAACACAGATGATAACCAAAAGTCATGTAACACCACACAATCTTTCATGAAAAAACCATTTTTTTTTTTTTTTTTTGTTGTTTTAATGTGATTACCATCCATGCAAGGTTTAAATCCATAATAAATTTGTAACATGGGCAGGAGGATTTATTTTTTTACTAACACTATATAATTTTTCTGTCTTTTTATTTCTTTCTTACGTAATACAGAAAACCTGCTCGAGACAAAACGTAACTTTTTCAAAACCACTTCAGGCCTCTAATCAGTGAAGCACTAGTCTAAACGAGAAAATGAAATTCATCTCTCATCTAAAGAGAATGACAAACAGTCATACCTTGAACAAGATTTGAACTCGCAGCCTGTTGGTTGGAGAGCAGCCACACTAACCACTTTGCAGCCTAGGTGAAGTTTTCTTGAAAAATAACTATGTGGAACAAGGAATGAAATAAATAATTTAATAATTAAACTACTGATTCTCAATGCAAACATGGTTGATGTCCCAAATAAGTTATGCATTTCCTTCTTACCTCACGTTATATCGACATTGAGCATTCAGATATGAATGACTAAGTGTGACAAACTTGGGAAAACTATATAATCAAATGTTTCAATTATCCAAATGGCAAATAGTTCTTCCAGTGTGGTTGGATGGAGGAATTACAATATTTGGAATGTATTGAGCATGCTACCCTGTACTCCAGTCAAGTTTATACCATTATTATAATTAAACTAAAAAATTACATGCCAATGTTTTGCTGAGCTATCATTATTAAGACATCAGAAAGACACAGTGCTGCTTATGGCAATCTTTTGTAAGGAATAAATAAATAAATCTATTGTAATTCAGTATGAGGAGGGAAAAAAAAAAGGCATTCTTGGTCTCTTCCAGAAATCTACAGAATTCTTTGCTCATGCATTTTAAAATATTATAATAGATGAGCTATTCTGTAGAAGTAAGAAGAGCATAACATGAATTTCATGTTTTTAAGAACATGAGGACTTGAAGACACTCATCAAATCAAATGACACTTTTGCATCATAATTCTTAGAAATTTGAAAGATTATTTAAGGAATCTTGAGAGGTTCTTATATTAATTACACTTAAATAAAATAAAAATAACTCTCTCTCTCTCTCTCATATATATCATTGCATTATGTATGATTTGATTCATACTCACCGTTTTTATTTATTACTCATTATTCCAATTCTGGAAATGTTAGGTGATGCATTAGTGTTAAAAAGTTAATGTTTAATTAATATTTTTTGTGTAAGTAGTAATTTTTGTGACGTTTACTTATAGTTTTTGTTAAACTGTTCATTATGATCAAGAGATACACATGTTTCAAAAGGTATGATTACAAATGAAGAAGTAGAATCATTACTAGAAAATATCAACATACTTTTGTGAGATGGATGTTAACAATGTAAGTAACAGGCAAGATACAACAAAATTCCTGAAACACTTGTCTTACTGTAAAACAGCCAAAGGTGCATACTCCAAAAATCTATATAACACACAGACATGTATACAGAAATAAATGCATTAAAAAGTAATAATTTTATGTTGAACTTATGAAAAGTTATGGATCAAATGTCAAGAAAATATATGGTTTACAGATGCATATATTTTAAGTTGAAATAAAAGTATTTAATGTAGATTATTAAAAAAAAAAAAGATCACAAAAAATTACATTTACAACATTTTAGCCATTTAAGTTTACCAGCATTTCTTATATATAAACACTAAAACATAACTGGTGCATCTTTACTAATATTTTAAGTGTTGCTAGTGAAGAAGCAGTCTTTAATGGTAGCTATATCATGCAATATTCATAGTGATTTTTATGCTTATGTCTACAAATCATATAACCCACAGTAAAAATTCTATATGTACAGATATTAAAGAGATGATATTTCCATTCTGCAAAGAAGTGCAGAATGGAAACTTCTTCACTAATGGAATTCTATTTAAGAATGATGTGTGGTAAAATAGCATGTACAAAGTTGCAATTAGATGCTTTGTAGATGTCACATACATAAAAACTTCTACAAGTAAACTTTCTGAAATAATAGTAAGTTATATAAGAAAAACACGAATTTATGTAGTTAGCTTCTCAAAATGTTTCAACTGTTACAGAAAACAGAAATTTTTTTGAAAACATTTTATTTTGTTATTCTGAAAACAATATAAACCAACATTATTTAGAAATGTTTTCAACCTGAGTGACATTACAAATTATGATAAAAGCAATAATAAATCAATATAAGCCAATTATGGTACACTTTTCATATCTTCTACAGGAAAGAAACTTTTATTATTATTATTACGGGTATCTCCATGGAGTCAGTAGACTCATCGCGGGAGACCCAAACTAGCAAAACAGTATCTGTCATATCACTTCTTGAATTCATTTACAGACGAAGAGCTCACAACTAAGTCAGGCAATGAATTCCACTCGTTCACCACCCTCCAGGCAAAAAACCTTGTTCTGACACCTTTGTTAACCACACTCTTCTTTAATTTCCAGAGATGACCTCTTGTTCTTCCATCACTATCACATAGCTGAAACATTTCCCCTGCATCAATCCTATAAAAACCTTTCAGTAATTTAAATGTTTCTATCATATCCCCTCTTCTTCACCTATCAACCAATCTCTGCAATCCACAAGCTCTCAATCTATCAATGTAGGGAGCATTTTTTATATCACTCACCAACTTGGTCACTCTTCTCTGAACCCTCTCCACAGCCTCCTCATCTCCAAGGAATCCAGGTGACCAGACCTGAGCACAGTAATCCAAATGTGGAAGTATCAATGCTTTATAAAGGGGAATAATAACCTCTTTATCTCTGGATGTCAGTGTGTTCCTCAACAACCAAGTAATCCTATGTGCAATCTTGGACACCTTAGCAATGTGTCCTCTGAACTTCATCTCCCTATCTACCAATACCCCTAAGTCCCTAGCCTCATCAATCTCTTGGAGTACCTTTCCATCAATGTAGTACACAGCTGGTAATCTTTTAATCCCAAAATGCATGACTTTACGCTTTTCCATATTGAACTGACATCCATTATCTTTTGCCCATTTTACCAGCTTATTTAAATCATCCTGCAAACTTTCAACATCAGCTTGATTTTTTATTGCGCTACACAACTTTGCATCATCGGCAAACAACTGAATATATCCCTTTAAGCCATTTCCTATATCATTTATATACAAATTAAACAACTTCGCATGGTTTTTGTTTAAATAATTTTCAATTACCATTACATACCAAGACCCTCCCCACACACACACCTTTTTATATAAGAAAAACGCAAATTTATGTAGTTAGCTTTCCGAAATGTTTCAGCTGTTACAGAAAACAGAATTTTTTTTTAAAACATTTTATTTTGTTTTTATTTTTATTTATTTAATTTATTTTTGCAAGTTTTACACAGGAATGTTAACAGGTTGTAATTCACTTGGTTCTTTCAATGATATTTAAAGTTGTTTGGCACAACTACATCAAAAAGTAAGATTTTCACAACCATAAACATTTTAAATAGCAATTATGGAGAATGTTGCAGAATTATTGGAAAATCAAGTCTGATGTCTTGTTAAAATGTTGGCCATCACACTGCATTACCAGTGCGATGGCCAACATTTAATTCTTTATATTCTCATAGTGTAATCTTTAAAATCATTTTATCTATTAAAAAAAAAAAGAAAAATACTTCATTAAAGTAATGTTTAGTTTTTCTAAGTTAAGCCATTGATTTATTCAGTATTTATTGCTCTATTATTGCAAGATCTAGAAAATAGCATGTGATTTGAGCATTTTATATGGAATTTTTTATGATCTGGAAGAGATACCATCTCCTTTCTACAGAAGAAAGACAGAGTGAAGTGCAAAAAAAAAAAAAAAAAAAGATACTGCTAATAGAGTACAAAGAAATTTTTCTAAGACTGCATACTAATTTTATGGATTTTTAAGTAAGACTGTAAGGAAAGTATTATTTCATGCCTGTTAACTGAAAGTGTTTTCTAGCTCCCCAGTAAAAATAATGAGTTTGTGGGATAAAAAATCTGGCAACCTCTGTATGACACATCTTGGATGGGATTCAAATTTAGAATTTGCAACTAAAGGGCTACTGTGCATTATCCTTGAAACTGCACCATGGAGTCACATGCAGCAATGGAACATCTAATAGAAGAAATGTACAAGTGACAGGGGAAAAAATATTTTTGAAGTAGTATACTACAGAAGTCATTTCGATTAAGTTTCTGGGGATTGAACGTGAGGCTTTGTTACTTTTTAAAGCATTGCATAATTCCTTCAGACCCCCCCCCTCCCATCACCAAATTATCACCTAGTTACCTGGTTGGTTTGGTGAGTTTGAATCACATTATGAGTATGGACAGGTGGTAGATAAATTTCAGTGGCTGGTGTGAGACTATCTCCACGATTACTGAAAGCCTAAAGTGGGTGAAAATTTTCCATTTTGATTTCCAGATTATCTAACCCTTAACCCACCCATGGTACTAATGTACTTTATGATTACTAACCTTTTTTTTGGGTGGGAATTCACATTAAAAAAAACTTGCTTTATCCAAATAGATATTAAGATAATGGATATCAAAATAGATAATACAATGGCAATTTATTGTAATTACTGTTCTTTTACTAAAAATAAGCAAAGAAAATTGCAGTTCATGTTTACTAAAACAGACAGAACTAAATATGGATGTTCTGATTTATTAAATAAAAATTATTTATTAATTTTCTTTTACTGTAAATAAAAAAATTGCAAAGTATAGTAAAAACAACTTACACACTTTGCATTTTGGTTGAAATTGATATCAGTTTTTAACAATATTAGGAATTTCTTGGAGGAGACCACACTCCTACCAGGCGCGTCCCACGGTGGCAGATGGGGGAAACCCAAATGGGTTTCTCTGAATAAAGAATAAAGAGCCATGGACCAAAGGATGTAGCATGGCAAGCTGGCTACATTATCATGACAAGAGAGTAAGAGAAAGTCTACAAACCGATTTAGTGCTACTGTGTATGTGACAGCCGAAGCACCTACTCGAAGACCACACAGAGTAGGTGAGAAATCAGCAATGTGGTCAGCCAAGAATGTGAAACATAGCCACTCTCAACATAAGATCACTATACCGACCTGGAAAATTGCAATTAGTCCAGGAAAATTTAAAGAGACTGAAATGGAATATTTTAGGTTTATCAGAGACACATTGGTGCGAAGATGGATTCATAGATTTACCAGAAGGAAGACTATACTTCTCAGGAAGAAAAGATAACATACACAGAGAAGGAGCTGCATTATTAATTGAAAAGAAACTTACACACCCAGTAATTGAAATAAAACAAGTGTCTCCTAGAATAATCATAGCCAAACTTCAAGGAAAAGAAAAAGGTCAAACAATTAAAATAATCCAAATATATGCACCAGACAGTAACCTTCAGAGGAAGAAATAGAAAATTTCTATGAAGAATTACAACAGGAAATAGATAATCCCAAAAATAGAGAACTCATGACAGTGATAGGAGATTTTAGTGCTAAAATAGGACAGTTCACAGCAGACAAAAAAGATGTGATGGGGAAATTTGGATACAGAGAGCTTAATGACAGAGGAGAACAATTATTCCACTTCTGTAAAGCAAACGATCTAATGATTACAAACAAAATGTTCTATCAATGCCCTAATAATAAATATACATGGACATCCCCAGATGGTAATATAAAGAACTGCATAGACTATATCATCATAAACAAACAATGGAAAAGATCAGTAAAAAATGTACGAACATTAAGAAGTTTTGATTTCTAAACTGACCACGAAATATTAACTGCCAAAGTGAAGATAAAATTCAACAGGAAAAACAATATCAGAAAAGAAGAACACACCACCCTATCAAAACTAAAAAACAGCTCAAGCAGAAGTCAATTTTTAGAACAGATGTGCTTGAAATTAAAACCCTCCATCTTCCAGAACAGCAGAAAATACTGGGAAGAAGGAAAAGAAACAGTGTTATCAATTGCAAAAGACACTCTAGGTACCAAACCCAAAATAAACAAACAGCAGATAACCCAAGAAATCGTAGCTACAATAGAAGAGAAAAGAGAGGCCAAGATACTTGTAAGCCAGCAAAACAATGAAGAGAATAGAGAAAAATACAGATCTGTATTTTTCTCTATTCTCTTCTAAAAAATAAAGTTGATAACCTATGCAAAAAAGCCAAAGAAAAATGGTTAGAAGAAAAAGCTAAGAAATGCCAAGAAGCATACCAACAAAACAACCTAAAAGTCTTCCATGATACTGTAAGAGAAATTACAAAGGAATTCTGAGCAAAAGCAGTAACAATGACAAACAACAAGATGCCTGAAACTGGGAATATTGAAGATATAAGAAAAATTTGGTCAAACCATTTTAAGACTATCTTCCACCAAGGAAACAAAACTACAATGCCAACAATAGAAGAAAATAATGACCACCCAATAACTTTACAAGAAGAAGTTACATATGCAATAAAACAGATGAAAAACAATAAAGCACCAGGCATTGATACTATCCCTACTGAACTATGGTCATATGGAGGCAGCATATCAATAGAATATTTAACAACCCTATTCAATAAAATACTACAAACAGGAGAGATCCCAGATGACTAGAGAACTGGAAAGATCATCCCAATATACAAGAAAGGAGACAAAAGAGACTGCAGAAATTACAGACCAATCAATTTACTCTCCCACACCTATAAAATATTCATAAGAATTATACAAAATAGATTAAAAAACACTTATGAAGAAATGATAGGCATGGAACAAGCTGGTTTCCAAGGAAACTATTCAACAATAGACCAAATTTTCACATTGCACCAACTAGCAGAGTTCAGCTGAAGACCCCCAAAGAACTATATTGTTGTTTTGTGGACTTTAAACAAGCTTTTGATAGCATCAACAGAGAAATCCTTCTTAAAATTATACTAGAAAAAGCGATAGACAAATATATAATACAGTTTCTGATAAAATATTACTCTAAGACAAATGCAATAATTAAAAAGGACACATTCACAACAGAACCGATAGCGATCCAAAAAGGAGTAATGCAAGGATGCCCATTATCTCCATGCCTATTCAGCATATATCTAGAAGAAGTTGTAAAGAAGGAAATAGACAATGAGCCTGGAATCAACGTCAATGGTTTAAATATAAATAATATCAAATATGCAGATGATCTCGTCCTTATTGCAAGAACCCCAAATGAACTACAAAAGTTGATAAACAAGCTAAACAAAACCTGTAAAACATATGACATGACAATAAATATACAAAAGACAAAAGTTATGAAAATAGGGAGGAATGGAACTACCATCTCAGCCACCCTAAATGGAGAACAAATAGAACAAGTAGATAACTTCATATACCTTGGATCAAAACTAACAGAAACAATAGATGAACTCAAAACAATCAAACACAGAATAGCAATAGGATGGACCACCATGGGAAAATTACAGAAAATCTGGAAAACAAACAAGATATCTAAGCAAGCCAAAATCAAATTATATGAAGCAATAATTACACCAGCAATAATTACACCATCTATGAAGCAGAAGCGTGGACAGTTAAGAAAAGAGAGGAGAAAAAACTGCTGGTATTTGAAATGAAATGCTTAAGAAAAATAAATAGAACAAGTTGGATAGAAAAGAAAACAAACATGACAGTCAGACAAGAATTTTTGTATAAAAAGACAATAATAGAAAAAATTAGAAAACAACAACTTAGATGGTTTGGCCGCACTATACGCAGACAGACTTCCTAACGTCCAAATCAATACTTTTCCAACTGAAAAAAGAAGACCCGGAAGACCAAGAATTACCCGGCTGAAATTAATAAAGAACATATAAGGAACTTTTTCAAGCAGCAAGGAATAGAGAAGACTGGAAGATCCTCCTCAAGAGAAGACTCAACCCCTCTTAGACGGAAGAGAAGAAGAAGAAGAAGAAGAAATGAGAATATGATTAATTTATTTTTTACCTAAATATGTTCCATATTATCATACATTTTATCTATCTGCTCTCTTGGTTTGCCATGTGAATGGTATCTACTCTTTGGAGAGTCTAGATAGAGGCTATGTATTCAAATCCCACTATCATGGATGTTTGTGAATGTCTTTCAGATGGAAGATGTTCATTGCCTAGTACAAAACCACTCCTGTTTATTAAATGCCTGAAGTGGATTAAAAATGTTTCATGCTGATATATATCTCCATTAGAATTTCTAGATTTATTATTTCACTCTTAGTCTATTCAAAGTACTAATGTATGATGGTTTATAACCTTTCATGGGCAGGATGAATGTATATAAAAAGGATACATCTTCAGAGAAAATTTTAATCATTCAGTTCTAATAATTTATCTTTGTTGGTATTAACAGAGCAATCAACATGGTGAATGTTCTGGTGATACCAACTTTTGGTATTAAATACATGTGGAGTAATGACATAGTACTGCATTGGGTATTTACTGGCCTTTAACTGAGTGGTTAGTGTACCTGCTCTCCAACCAACAGGCTGTGGGTGTATGGATATTGGTGACTATCTTTAGGTGGGAGATGAATTTCAATGCCCAGTGTGAGACCACCATCCCGCTTATTGGAGGTCTGAAGTGGACCGAAGGAGTTATACGCTTGGTCTTTAGAGCACGGTTCCAGACTATGTAAAAATAAATTAAAAATACAAACGCTTAGTCCACCAAGAGTACCAAATGTACTATAGGTTTGCAAATAACCTTTTGTGGGTAGGAGCAACATTTAAAAAAAAAAATAGCACCACATGGTTTATCACTCCTGAATTTTTTGTGGGAATAAAATATATTATTATTTATTAAACATATGTGTTCATGAGAATATAGCAATTACAGAATATACTTATTATAGTAATAAACTTATATTCTTGTGAATACATGTATTTAATAAACTTTATTATAATACTGCCTTGATTACCCTTCACTGGACTTTCTCCAATGTTGCCACATTACAACAAAAACTAGACGACCAAATCTGAGCACATATAAATCCTGTGTAGTTTGACCAATTGGTGTGTATCAGGGGTATATATTCTGGGTGTGCAGTGCATGCACCCATGGAATAACAATATCACAGATATTATTTTTTTGCATTTATTCCTGTTAAAGACTCCTCTAATTGTTTCCTGGCTTCATGTGATTCCTAAAATTAAACAATATACTAATGTTTCATGAAGAGGATACTTTTTGTAGTGTAAAAATTGCATCTCATTCGCGTTAATAGCCCAGGTGTGCAGTGTCACAAATACGGACATCTTTCAGCTCTTTGAACAGGCACAGTGGGTCATATTTTTAGCATTCCAGTAGTTTTAAACCACCCAGAAGGTGAGGCAGGGTGTGTGCTGAGACAATAGCACCCATAAATCAGTGGCTGTGATTGGTTATTGTGTCAATCAATCCAATTGATATTTGTCACAAGGTGATTTTATTTTCTGAATTTCATCTGTTTTGCATGCATGAAGTGTCAACTGACATGTTTAGGACACCAATATAGATAAGTTTTTAACATATAATTTTCTATAAATAATTTACAACTTTTTGCCCATATTTACAATGGGGAAACAGTGTTGATGATCTACTGAATGTACCGTTTTCTACCAAAGCTTTGATATATGCTTATAGTCAAAGAATGTTGGAATTTGTGTATAAATAAGTAAATAAAATGAGTCATTTCAGCCTTTCTTTGGTTGAATCCAGAAAAATAATAATTTCCCAATGATTATTTTTTCCACTTTCTGTTTGTATTATATGGCTATATTAAAAAATTATCAAAATTCAAATTATCTGTGTCTCACTCTAGTATTTGCCAATGGTAATCTAATCTCACCACAAAGTGTAAACCCTTTGTGCTTCTCACATAAATGGTACACGTGAAACATATCTAGTGTTCATTTGACCTTTATGCTTTCCATATTTAAAATTATATTAATTGATAAATTAAAATATTCAAAGTTATCCTACAATTAACTGAATTGGATCAATTAAGATGAGCGCTGATGCACTATACATTCTTAAAACTTTCATACATCAATAAAAGTGCAATCATAGTCAAATTTATGTGAAGCATGGGTTGCCTAAGTCACATGACAGCACACTCAACCTAAATGGGCATGCAAAGCCACTGGTGTGTGTGTGTGTATATACACACACACATATATCATATTATCCTCAAGTAACTTCGTGAGGTTTTCAGATATTTTATGGAATGGTGTTTATAGAATTTTGATACTGTTAATGAAAGGCAAAAGTGAAATCCACCACTTTTTTTGTAGTAGATTTCAGTTATAAACAGTTGTAACTAAGGTGTCTTCAATATATCAAAAATTATGCTTCTGGAGTTCATCATCTTCAGTCATTTTATTTGTCTTCGTAAAGAGAGTTCAAGTCTTAATCATATCTTTCCTTTTGTAAATCAGCATAAGTACCTCCCCATTTGCAAAGGATCTCTATATATTTTATTTTTCAAAATGCCTTCCTCTAATATTGATACAAGGATACCCAGGAGAGCAGCAATTTATTTTTGAACTTTCAGAGTGAACTGTCTCTTTTGGGTATTAAAATATACCAGAAAATCAATAACAATGTTGCCATATTGTGAACATACAATCTAAGTATCATTTCAATATTTTTGTTATTCTTGTTGAAATAACCAAATCATATTATATGAAGTACTCTGTGTATATATTTGCCAAAGGTGGGGACAACAGGACCCCTGTGCAAAGTTTGCCTTTTGCTTATATGTTCATGCTAAGTTGCTACTTTTTTAGAAATTCATGTGATTCAGTTTAAAAGCTCCAGGGTTGATGGGAAGATTTTATCTTCATAGAATATAAAGTTTTGATGTTGGTGTATGATAATGATATCATATCAAAACTTTATATGGTATTGTTCTTCCTAACATATATTTCATGAAAAAAAGGAAACAAAAATATTGAGAAATTTTCACGAGTCCATATATTCTATGTATGGATCTAGAGTTGAGTGGAATTCACTTTTATTGAAGTGAAAAATTTCATTCAATTTGTAGGTGTGTTTTCCTCGCAATTTAGAAATGAAATATAAATAACATTAAAGGACATTGCATACATAATATATAAATAAACAGACAGCTGACCCAGTGAATAAAATAAATGCCATTGCAAATGCTTTATGCAACAATATATGGATTTTGAGAAAGATGATAGCTAAAACACTGCATTCTAATAGGACTTCATTCTCACCATAAAAAAACTTAAAAAGTTAAACTTAGTACAGATGTATCTGAGCAACACTCTCTTGCCACCATGCACTATGCTCTCCAAGTGAATAATCATGAAATGTTAACCTGTTTGTTTATAAGTTTATTTATAAGTAACTCTCTTCATAATGTATTTTTTAAAATATGTTTAGGATAATGTTATGAATGACAATGATTTTAGGTTGCAATAAAGTGTCACTCTTCATTTAAACCAGTGGTCTCCAAAGTGGGAAGTCCTGTCTCCTGAGGGGGGGGGGGGGTACAGGGATTATCTAAGAGAGCACTAAGAGGCAAGAGAGGAGATGGAGGTCCACCATTTTATAGCACATTTTATGATTCACTACTCTAGAGCTCAGATACCCTGCTTTGTATTTGAATTCTTATCATTTTCAAGGCTTTTTAATTGGTTAGTTATATATAAACATGTATTGTAGATTTTCTACACCCTTATGTTTTCATTAGCAAAATTTTCTAAAAATAAATTTAAAATAATGTTAATGTTGATATTTGTACAGTGCAGTCTGATGAAAGAGTGCAAAGAGGTGAATGCTTTTCCCAGTAATGAATTTAAAAAGATCAGGTAAGCCAATGCTTATTTATCAGATCTATTTGCAAAGTTCAATGATATAAATCTGCAGTTGAAAGGAAATCAAGAGTTGCAAGGGAATCTTATTATGGCCAAATATATCATCTCTAGATTTATTTCAAAGTTAAATCTTTACAAGCTTAATATAGGCTATTGAGCTCCAATTTCCTAGCCTGTCTGGCCAGAAAAGAAAGGCAGGATAAGGATATAAGATGATGATCTGCATGTTTTTGAACCACCTGGATATGCTGTATAAAGATATGTCTGAAATATTTGAGAATCATCTATTGTTAAACATTCCGGATTGGGTGATCAATCCATTTTCAAATTTAGAAGTTGGGGTTGTGAAGGGTGAAGAACTAATAGAGCTCTGACAATGAGCTGAAGCCAGGTATAAGAAATTGTACCAAGAGTTTTAGTTGCAGAAGGAAACTTCTATTCACTATCCTGCACTGTGCTATGAGTGGTTAAAAAGTTCCTTCTTGCATATCCAACATCATATTTAGTGGAGCATGGTCATCCACTTCTCACCAAGCAAAGAAATCGGCTTCAATTACTAAATATGGTGATTTCAGATTTCTATTTAAATAAGACTTTGGGAAACTGGCATCACTTCATGAAGCCTATCCATCATATAAAAATACTACATCATTAGTTATTTTACTGATATTTTGCTAAGTGGTAAAAGAGGATGAAATGGTATACTCATGTAACCAAATGGTAGAGAGGCAATGGTTCATCAAAGCATGGAGGTTTAACCTCCATGCTTTAACCAATTTTTGAATTAACCAATTCAAAAGGTTTAGCAATATTTCTGACTCAGGTAGCAAGTGTTAGAAATTGCTAACAAATTTTCAGAAAAAATTGCTTTTCTGAAAATTCTGGTAGACAGATTTTTCTATTTTCCAGACTAATGCATTCCACATTTATCAATATATTACAACTAGAGTGCAGTTTAGTTATTAACATTTCACAAAAATATAAGCACCAAAGTAGCAAGAAATGAATTTGAGATAAAGATAATGTCAAAATCTCTCCTTATTTCCTGTGTAACAATTCAAAAATACTGCTTTTTGATAATGTTAACTAACTCTCTTCAGAATGCATCTACAGACATTATCAATAGACCTATATATGACATCAAAGTCATATCAGGCATACATGTAGCCAACAGAATCACATCAGTTCTTCAACAATACATTCAGATAACAAAATTTAAAAACAGCTGTATTAAAATACCAGAATTCCACTACAGTTCATTACTTCTCTATATACTAAAAAATCATAGAGGATCAAGGAGTCCCAAAAAAGTAGTATAACAGAGTACAAATAGTGACATAGAGCACCATAAATCAGAAGTGGAGAAAGACAAAAAAAAAAAAAAAAAAAAAAAAAGAAGGCACAGTTGAGAACACATGTATGTTGAGGGGGAGGGAGCAGTAGCAAGCAGAGGCTTATCAATTAGTGAGTAAATATTTATGAAAACAACTTTACTTTCTATAAGATTCTTATTCCCTATAAATTCTAATCAAATGCCATATTTTAAGATGTTTTTGATTTTTTACATGAACTAAATCATGTGTATTTCATTCAAATTTTAATTATGAATTCAGTGACTTATTAATGGAGAAAAAATAAAAATAAAGTTTAATTTTTAGTTAGAAAAAGCTATCAATAATCCATGAACTTAAATTTTTTGATTAAAAAGTGCCTAAATGCAGAATAACAGGATAGCTAAATCTTGTTTCTAAAATAAAACTATGGAAGTTAGTTAACAACAGATTTAACATTAAGTGACTATATATTATTTACATTTTCTGAATTGAATAAAGACTGCAGAGGATTTTCTTAAAAATAAATCTTAAATAGCTGCATTAACAGCACATGTGATATAACAAAACATATTTCAACAATGGAAAAAAAAAATGCCCTTTGTACTCATTTTGTTTAAGCAACAAAATAATGGCCATAGCCATAACCATTCTAAATGAAAAAAAAATGTGTATAAAATGTTGTACATGTAAAGATATAATACGTTACATTACGTAATAGTATATCATGAAATTTCACAAACATTACGATATGCATTCACACATACATCTATACTCACAAAATGTGCATGCTTGCGTACACAAAAACGGTTCCAATAAATGTCTATGCCAGAGAGAATGAAGAAAATTTATTCCTCTGACTAAAGATTGAAGTATATTAATCTTGTATAAAATAACAAAAGAAGAGCATGTTTACAATGAAGTATAGATATTTCTAAAACTGCTGATGTAGATTCTTATGTTATCGTATAGTATCTTCTTGTACTCAAGTAGAAAAGGCACAACAAGGTCCATACATTCCATGTACAATGGAAAGGTAGAGGGAGGGAGGATAGAGTGAGGAATAGAGTTCACATGTACACCATTAAATCCACATTTCATATTCATCACACAATGAATTTAGTATACAAAAAAGTATGATCTTTATATTGTATTACATTTTCTATACAAGCTTATATTCAGATCTTGTGCAGAAACACTTTGGGATGCACACTGTAATTGCCTATATGTCTGAGGTAGTCAACATTACTTCATTTCCTGTAAAGGAAAAGAAATTATAAAATATAAATTAAAAATATGCAAAATGCATAATTTGTTACTAAGATAAAAATTCTGAATATTAAAGAAAGTAAAAAGGAAAGCTCATTTTTTCTACAGAAGAAGGCAGAGGTGGAGCAAAAAAGATGTAGTATAGTGTAAAAAAAATTTTTTTTTCTCAACTTTCTTTTCAATGAAAGAAGGTTAAATTTAGCTTTGATAGTAAATCACTGTTGGCATATTTTATGTGTGAGATAAGGTAAAATGTTAAATAAGCATACACAGGACTGGAGAATGATGTAAAATACACAACGAAACCATTTCCTTCTTTAGTGACCACATAGTAAATTCCATTTAAATTCAACGTGAATCCCAATCTCACACTAAGCAAATACAGTTTTGCATGCTTTTTAGTTTATTTTAAAATATGTTTTATGTTTCAAATGAAATTTTCCATTCTAATGAAAAAATTGTATTCCACTGACTGTTTTAATTAATAAATTCAAATGATTAATTAATTTAATTGATTCTTCTATTATCTGATGACAATTTCTCTGAAAAGGTCAACACAATCATACTTTCTATTTTTTTAAGCATTGCTACAGGCTTTCAATTCACTTTTTTTTTCTTTCTTTTTTTTTTTTTTTAAATTCATAATTTTTGATTACTGTATTCTAGTCTTATAACCTCTGTAGCTCAGCTGGTATAGACAAGCCCTTCGGTTGGAAAGACCTAGGTTTGATTCCCATCCATGACGTGAGGAACCTATATCTGGTCTTTTTAGATTAAAGGTGAGTTAGCCAGTCTCATACGGAGGTAGAGAGTTTTTCTCCCAGAAACTTAAGCTTTTTCATCACTCAGAACAGGCAAACCAGCTAATAGAATACATGCAATTTACAGACAAGAATACTTAGAGGCACAGGGGTAATCCCCTTATCCTCGTATTATGGTTAGGAAATCCAAGATACTTGGAAGGCTGTAGTGCTTAAGTGCCTGTTAGAGCCACTGATGGATGGATGTATTCTAGTCTTCTTATTACTTTTGTGGATTTATGTTTCCATTTATCTTATCTACTAGTTTCACATCTTCCACATTTTTCGTCATCACTCAGGTAATGATGATGCTAAAGTTTAGCATCATCATTACCCTCCAAGCATTCAGGTATGTGTTCAAATTATTCCTATCTCTAATATAAAATTTCCGACTAGTAATTATTTCATTAGCGTAATTTAATTTACAAAAAATATTAGTTTACAAAAAGCAATTAACATGGCCTAAGCTTTGCTATTCTTTTCTACAAACTTTTATGCTTTTCACAGTTTGTTTATTTTAATTTCTAATTTAAAGATAAAATGTCCCATTTTTGGATAATTACTCTGATATCTTGATTTATCAGGATGGAGCTTCATTCCATAAAAACATGCATATGCAGTAAACATGCCACTCTGCATTCTAGGATATCTGTATTAAAATTCAAATATTCCACAAGTTAAAAATATAAAAATTAATTAAAGTTAAGAAATTAGTAATGCAATACTATGTTAGTTAAACATTGTTTATTGTGTCACAGGAAAGACATTTTATCTGGCTAGTGAAGTCTTGCTTAGATGTGAAATGACAAACTGTTATAATTTCTAGTTGTTTAATTTTGAAATTGTTAAATACACTTTTCTGCACTGCAAAGAAAGAACTGCACTTCATGCCTGACGTTGGAAAGCAGTAATGGTGGCACACGATAGTGGACTTGAGTGGAAGTTTGAAGTTTCTCAGTTGCATTTCCGAGCATGCACAGAAGTGAAAAGAACATTATCAAATGTTGCCAAGCGTTCAGTTGTCTATGGAGTAAAAAAGGAACACAGCAGGAAAGACTGGACAGAAATTAGAACAAAAGTTAGAAATAGAAGACAGAGAGGATATCCTTGTTATGAAAAAGATAAATTAAGTTTTTATAGTTATTTATCCATATAGGATTTAATTTAGTTAAAGCTGAAAGGAACTTTATTGATTTCCAGTTCACATAAAATGGACCAGTAAGGTTCGTTTTACTTAGGATTCTAGGTCTGATAGGTGATTTCTAACTGCTGGCATGTTTTAGTTATTTCTTCAGAAGCTTGCATATAGAAGACAAAGTTGTTTTGAAGTGATAAAACTGTTGATAAGGTTTTAAAGAATAATGTTGTGAATTTCACATAGGAAGTTAATTCATTCTTAAGTGATGAGTTTTTAGTAGTTTATTTGGGGTTTGCTGTTACTTTCATATAGAAAGTGATGATACTGGAGTGCATTGGATGTAACAGGATATGTTTTCTTCAGTGTTCTGTGAATGTTGTAAGACGCAAGAAGAGTTTTCACTTATTTTGCTATCCTATAGAGAGCACTTTTGTTATGTGTTAGTCTTTCTCCTGTGTAAACTCAAGAAGGAATAAAAGTTCTGTAGGAGGCAAGATATTAAGAGGTTCGTGGAATTTTGTCCATATACAGGATAACAACTACTGGCTTATGAGAAATTGATGAAGCTGTGTAGCCAGCTTTTGTTTTTAATGTTGGTTGGAGTTATAATGTGAAGAATACACTGGTTCTTGCATAGATAAATTGTGTAAACCTGATGTTGTATATATTAGTATTATTTGTAAATTAAAGATTTTTATTTTGGTTTGTTGAGTGTTTGAAACTCAATCTGGTTAGTGCAGTACTAAATTGGGAAGTGGCTATGTTCATTGTTCCATTCAGAAAAGGTCACATGCTGAACTACAAAGCAGAACCAAGAAGAGTAAGAGTATGCCGAGTTCTGTGGTATCGTAATGATAGCAAGGATATTGACGGTGATGGGAAGCATTTAAAAAATACCTAAATGATGTATTTTTGGAATATCCCTAGAGCCTGAAGAATAAATATAGTAGGCATGAAATGCATGTGTAATGTTATTAAGCAAGAGATTTGTAAGAAAAAGATGATGCCTAGGAATACTGTGTGCATAAGGATGTCAGTTATGAAAATTAAAGCAGTGGGCCAGAAAAGTTATACCTGATGCATGGAAAGAAACTAGCTCTACAAGCTAAAGCCAAACCAAAAGAATTTTATCATTTGCTGTAAGAAAAAGAAAAAACAAATATGAAAAAATAACTACTGAATGCAGATGTTATGGTGACAGATACAGAGGAGACTGTTCAATGAATGAGTGCTCAATGTTATTTTTTCACTGGATGAAGAAACTCAGATGTATGAGTAGGAGGTACTAGAGCTGTTGCACAAACTGAATAAGAATTAGGCAATAGGTACTGATGGAATATTCAGCACAGATGCTAAACGAGTGTTCATTTGAACTGGCTATTCCTTTGACCAGGCTATATTATTTGAGTCTCAGAACAGAGACAATTGCACAGGAGTGGAAATGATGTATGGCAATCCTGCTGCATCAGAGTAAGACAAATACTGATGTATCCAATTACTGACCTATCAATATCTATGGAGCGGTGGTGAAGATTTTGGAAAAGTTGGTTAAAGCTCACATGCAGAAATGGGTTGACAGGATCTATACTTTGCAATGAACAGCAGGGATTTACTAAGTAAGAGTCCTGTTTGAACAAACTTGCTCACATTCTATAGCAATGTTACCATTGAACTAGATAAGGAGAATTGATACACCATGATACTTTTAGATTTTTGCTAAGACTTTCCACAGAATACAGCAAGAAACACTGTTGCATGAATTGGAGAATATAGGATTGGATTATAAAATATTAGAATGGATAAGAGGATGGCTGACTGACAGACATCAAAAAGTAGTATATGGGGGATGTCTGCAAGATTTAAAGCAAAGCAGTAGTGCACCACAAGGATCCACCACAAGCCTTGGTCCACTGTTATTCACAATCTATACATTAATGACATTGGAAAGGATTTGACAGGAGACATGCAGCTATTTGTTGGATGATGCAAAGATAGGCTGGAATTGAAGGCATGTGAAAATGGCTATCAGTCCAATGTTAGTTCATGCACTTTGGTGTGATTAGATATCCAATGTCACATTATATTGATTGGATTATGCTAGATGAAACTGATCAGGCTAGAGATCTTGGTGTTTTAGTAGATAAGAAGTTGAAGTTCAAAGGTTGCAAATAGCTAAGGTTGCAAACACAATTCAGATGATAATTACAATGCTAAAATGAACATTGACAAGTAAAGATAAAGCAGTCATTTTGACTCTTGACAAGGGCATGATAAGACCTCACTTGGACTATTTTGCACAGTTCTGGTTTCTGTGGTGATTCTGATACAGTGGAAAGAGAGAGAGAAAGAGAGAGAGAGTGTGTGCAAAGGAGAATGTTAAAGATGAAATTGGGATTGTGAAATATAGATTAGGAAGGCAAATTGCGAATTTGGGGACTGCAAACAGGAGAAAGGGGGGGGGGTGATATGATCAAGACTCACAAACTTCTGACAGGGTCATACAGGATATCAGTAATTGGAATTTTTCATTTTAAGGAAGGTGAGGAAAGAATGAGGACATCTTTGGAAGTTGAGAATGAATGCCATCAAGAAGGTGGTGAGAGCTCGATTTGTCTCTCATAGACTGGTGCTTGATTGGAATGGACCACCATTGGAGATGTTGAGTGCAGGTAGTATGAATGTATTTGAGAAAAGGTATGACAGTTGGTGCAGGTAATATGTGGCCTCTCTTGATAAGTCCCTGACTTCCTGAAGGTTTCTCTTAATAATAAGAATCTAATTATAATCAATGAAATTCATTTATTTTTATTTTAGGATTATGGAAATATGCCACTAGTGTATTATGTCTAATATAAAAATTCTTAATATAAAATTATGATTTTTATATTAAATTAAATACAATTCTAATATACTATTAAGATATATCAAATATTAATTCTACAGAACACAGATAATTTGTCATAGGTAATAGATGATTCTTACTGCCCAATGCACCAGCAGATCTTCAGATTTCCAAACAAAGATTTAAAGTGGCTTGCAGAAGCATACCAGATTTGGTTGAGAACAAAGTTTCTCTACTTATATAACCAAAAGCACATCTAATATATATAGTACCTTGGTACCACAGATGGGATAGTCATAAATCATATAATTATATATATTTACCCAACTCGGAGCTAGTTTGAGTTCCTGAGGTTTGGCTGGTACTCCGGTATAGAGCTACTACTCTTTCTTGCACACAACCAGCAGATAATCGGGCCTCTGCATCCTGATCCCAGCATTCTTCAATTGTGTCACAAAATGAAGCCAAATTCTGAAAAATACCAATTGTACAAAATAGAAGTTTTACTGAAAATACTAAATAAAATCTGATGATGAATCAGTTTCTATCAAATGTGATAATACGTTTTTGTTATTCTGTTGTGAGAAATACCAATTAAAAATTCACAAGATTGAAACTGTTCAGAACAATTTTCTCAAAACAATATATACAATAAAACTGCAATGTTATGAAAGGATCAGTTAGTGAAAAAATGAAAGTTATTATACAAAATAACTGCACATTTAGAAGCAGGTCAGAGTACTTTTGACTAGTAACAGTAATTATGAAATTAATGTTTTCATTCAGCTATGTCTGAACTAGTCTGTAACATTTTTGGATGTATATCTATGTACACAAAAAATTAATACAACATTTTTTGTGTGTATGTGTCAGAGAGAGAATTGTTGCAGCAGTTTTGTATCATTACAGCCACAAGAGTGCTTTTTCTCTCTCTTTCACTTCCAGTAGACCTATTTAAAACATGATTATAAATACCATTGCAGTTTTGCTGTACCATTCGACTCCACCTGGTAAACACTCATTTTCCAATTTAAAAAAAGAAGAAAAAAAAAGAAGACAGCATTTGAATGGCATGTCAATATAGTTATCTTTGCAACACTTTTTTTTTTAAACCAATGGCTACAACTTCTATAAAACAAGCAAAATATTGGATGCCTATTAAATAAAGATACTTGTTAGTATAAAGACTTTATATTATCTCTGAACCTATGGTTCATGTAACTCCTTTTTTTGTAATCTTCAATATACTGAGATAAGCAAAGCTTTATTATTTTTAAGGAGCATCATTTGATCTGAATATATTTACTGCAGCTAAAAAAAAAAAAAAAGATAAATTTTTTTAAACTGAATGCTTACAAATCAACCGCACTCTCTCATTCATTAATATAGAAGATTGAAATTGGGAAATTACTCATCAAAGATTTTAAACTGTGCGTACTTACAACAATTAATAAACTATGTTAATTCGACAAACAAAATAAGAGCTACCACCCCTCAGAATAAAATAAATATTTCCTATAATAAAATTTTGTAATTTCTATATGTAAAATATATATATATAAATCTATAAAACATATTTAAATGTTTCAATTATAAAGTTTTCATGAGTTATTCAAAACTATGAAATATTTTAAAAATAATAGAAAAGAAAACAACCCATAAAATTCCACAGTGTTGCAATGCAGTTTATCATTTTACCTGCCAACTAAACTGCAACACCATCTAAACTGGGTTAACAATTACATCTCTTGATTCCTGCTTGTATGAACACTACTGTGCTTGCCATATATAATGTTTTCCAAAAAATTCCAAAAGCTATAACCACAGAAAAATAGCAGAACATGTTGTCAAACACAATCAAAACTAATCTCAACTTAAAAAAAAAAAAATTAAACAATCATTTAAAAATTTTATGGAATTTACAACAGTGTTAAAAAAAACTTTTTTATTATCCCGATGTTTCGATCTTCATATCAAGATCATCATCTGGAGCATACATAAATATACAAGACAAGCTGAGCTACATTATTAACTAAGCTAGAGAAACAATGATTTGATCACATGTTATTCTACTGGCATGACCTCCAGTGGGGAAAAAAAAAATATATATACAGGGTGTTCGGGATAAATTTGACATATTTATAATTAATTATATTTTTCCGTAAGTTACATGTATTAACACACACTTCTCTTCATTTAAAAGTTTGGACCCTTCTTCATTCATATACAAGATGTCAGAAAGGATGGATAGCTGGAACCCACCTGAATCATGGAAGAGAATAACTTGTATCATGATGATTCGTGCCCGCCATCAAAATAAGGATATTACGACTGCTGCCCAATGCTCCCTGAATACAGTAAAAACAATCAGGCATGAACTAGAGACTTGCAATGGTGACTACGAGGATGTAGCAAGAAGAAAGATCCCTAGCAGACGATCTGATTGCGTTCGTACAGCAGAATTCCTCGCAAATCTGCAGGAACAGGTGTTGAAGAACCCTGGCATTGGAATTCGGGCTTTGTTCGTGGAGTTGCTAACTGTAGTCAAGCCCTGGATAACAAGGGTAGCCAATGGTAGGCCATATGTATGGCAGCAGGATTCGGCCCCTTGCCACACCTCTGGGAAAAGTCAAAAATGGTTGTCTGAAAATTTCTACGACTTCACCAGTCCAAATGTTTGGCCTCCAAACTCCCCAGACCTTAACCCCATGGATTATTTTGTATGGGGCGCAGTTGAAAAAGACACCAATCGCACTTCCAGTAATACAAAAGCCCAGTTAATGGATAAAATTAAAACAGTTTTTGCGGCCCTTCCCAGGGAGACTGTAGCATCAGCTTGTTCGAGGTTCCGAAGCAGAATTGAAGCTGTGATCGATGCTAATGGTGGTTATTTTGAGTAAATCTTGTTGATAGTATTGTAATTAACTCTGCCTGTAATGTTTTTTTGTCAATTCATTAAATTTAATAGATACAAAGAAGATTTTCTTTTTCCTTACGAAACTGTCAAATTTATCCCGAACACCCTGTATATATATATAAATTACATCAAGCTAAATTCTATTTATGATGACAGGATTAAACATTCTTTCTTAAAGATGGTTTTCTTTCAGAAACAATGACGTCCTATTTTTAGTATTACAATTGTTATTTAAGATACTGGATTTTTTAGTCCTATTTATAGTTGTTCTTAGTGCATAAGGTTCCGTGGGTCGAATATATGCCTTCCATATGTTTGGGATTTTAAGACCATCATTATTGTTCAGATTGAGGTTGGTTGATAATGATCTTACATGGGCTTCTTTAAATTTCCATTCATACCATGTTTTAGTGCAATGTAGACAGCTAGTATTTTTCCAAACAATTTTGTCTAAGGTATTCAGGGCATGATCCTTTCGGATCATGCCCTGAATACCTTACACATAATTATTATATTTAATGTGTCGTTTATGTTCTTTTTGTCTGAGAGGAATTGTGTGTCCTGTTTCTCCTACGTAAGGTATGTTGCAAGTACAATAAATATAAATACAATATACTCCAGGGTGGGATAGTGGAGAGAGAGTGGGTCTTTGGATGAGTTGACTAAGCTTTTTAATTTTGCAGGAGGTTTAAAGGTGGCTTTGAAGTTGTATTTTTGTAGCACTGTGTTTATTTTGTGTGATGTTCTTTTAATGTAGAGAATGGTTAGAGTTTTACTGTAGTCTGGTTTGTCTTTGTTTTTCATTGAGGTTTTGTAGAGAATTTTGTTAACAGTGTTTTGGCTGTATCTGTTTTTTTGGAAAGTACTGCTGATAATTTTAAATTCTGAGCTGTGTTTTTTAGAGTGTTGATGACACCTAGTTTTTGTGTTGGGTGGTGGTGGGAGGAGTTCATGTGTATACATTGTCCCGTATTGTCGGTTTCCGGTAAACAATGAAGGAAAGATTGCCAGAGGGAAGATGTGTGACAAGTGTATCTAGAAACGGAAGTGTGTTATGTTTTTCAATCTCAATTGTGAACTGTGTGCGTTTGTGTTGTTTGTTTAGGTGGCTAAGGAATGTGACTAATGTCTGGCGGCCATGGGAACAGATCGCGAAAACGTCGTCAACATATCTAAGCCAGACTTTGGGTTTTAGAGGGGAGGAACCTAAAGCAAGTTGCTCAAAATGTTCCATGTAAAAGTTAGCAATGGGGGGGGGGGGGATAATGGCGAGCCCATGGCTGTGCCTTCATTTTGTACGTAGAAGGCATTTTGCCATACAAAATAACCAGAACGTAATACATGAGCAAAGAGCGCCGTGATATCTGGAGGGAATTTGTTATGTAGGAGAAGGACTGTGTCACTGATTGGGACATTCGTAAAGAGGGCAGAGACATCAAAACTGACTAATAAATCATCTTTTTGTAATGTAATGTCTTTGATGATATTTATGAAGTGTTGTGTGTTTTTGATATAGGAGGGAGAATGACCTACCAACTCCTTGAGTGTTGCCACTAATTTTTTGGCTAAGTGATACGTCGAGCTATCAATTCCTTCAACTATAGGTCTTAGCGGTGTGTTTTCTTTGTGAATTTTTGGCAGCCCGTAAATTTTTGGGAAGCGCGTGCAGTGCAGAAGTAGATTTTTGACTGTATCTTCAGGCCATGTGGTAATTGACTTAAGTAGTTTCTCTGTTTTGTTTTTTTATTCTATTAGTTGGGTTGTAGTTAACTAATTGGTATGTGTTATTGTCAGAGACCAGCAGATTCATTTTTTCTACATAAGTGGTACGGTATTTTGTACACCCAACACAAAAACTAGTAAATCCCCCCCCCCCCAAGTCCTGCTATGCTGCCTCACCGTAGCGGGGGGGGATGTTGGTAGTATCATTACTCCTGGTAGGGCCTCCTAAGGCATGAAGGCCATCCCACTATGCCCAGCTAAATGCTAGCAGGCAAAGACAGAAGAGGAGATTGGCACTATCTGTCTTAATTTACTTCACATTAGACATTCATGGCAAAGGATTTAACACAGCACACCATGCCGGCTCAGACACTGCCTGGTTCAACAAGGTCTGCGTTGCCATTTGGTAGCAGCTCAGGGGTGGCAATGCGAAGTTAGCGACTGGTGCTACCACTATCACTGACAAAAATAATGGAAAAACTGGATCCAGATTCAGACTCCGCAACCATTTAATGACTGGAACTTGGAATATTAGGACTCTACTACAAGGTCAACTCAAATTACTACAACACAAACTAAAAAGATATAAATGGACTGTTATGAGACTTTGTAAAATTTGATGGCCCAAAACAAGAGAGCTAACAACAGATGAAGGACATTTGCTTTTTTACTCTAGATGTGACTGCAGTGGAAAGGAAGGTGTCGGGTTTTTGATACACAAATCATCACGAAATTCTGTCATGGAATTCAACCCTATCAATAGCAGAATTGCTCTAGTCCGCCTGAGAGGAAAACCACTCAATATCACCATCATACAGGTCTATGCCCCAACCACAGATCACGAGGACTCCGAAGTAGAGGAGTTTTATGGTCAACTTAATGCAACAATCACCAGAGTGAATAGAAAAGACCATTACTAACACTCTATTTCCCCATAAACCTTCCAGAAGATGGACATGGATTTCCCCTGATGGTAAAACACACAACCAAATTGACTTTATCCTTGTAAGCACAAGATTTAAAAACTCCATCAACCTCATAAGAACCAGATCATTTCCTGGTACCGACATTGGCAGCGACCAAAATATGGTCATCACAACTGTGAATATGAAAATGAGGGAAAGATTACCTACAAAATCAACTGGTAAAAGATATAATATAGAAAAATTAAAATATCCCCAAATAAATACACCATATAAATACAAATTAAAACAAATTTTTGACACAAGCTTCAAGAAACATAATAGTATCGAATCTAAAACCAAATACTTCTCACAAAAGATAACTGAGACAGCCGAAGTAGAGGAGTTTTATGGTCAACTTAATGCAACAATCACCAGAGTGAATAGAAAAGACCATTACTAACACTCTATTTCCCCATAAACCTTCCAGAAGATGGACATGGATTTCCCCTGATGGTAAAACACACAACCAAATTGACTTTATCCTTGTAAGCACAAGATTTAAAAACTCCATCAACCTCATAAGAACCAGATCATTTCCTGGTGCCGACATTGGCAGCGACCAAAATATGGTCATCACAACTGTGAATATGAAAATGAGGGAAAGATTACCTACAAAATCAACTGGTAAAAGATATAATATAGAAAAATTAAAATATCCCCAAATAAATACACCATATAAATACAAATTAAAACAAATTTTTGACACAAGCTTCAAGAAACATAATAGTATCGAATCTAAAACCAAATACTTCTCACAAAAGATAACTGAGACAGCCGAAGAAATCCTTGGATACAAAAGCAAAATAAATAAACCATGGATAACCAACAATATTTTGGACCTATGCGACAAAAGAAGATATTTGAAATCTCATATTAATAGTGGTGATAATAGAGAACACTATAAAAATATTATTAAGATTATTAAAAAAGAAATCAAACATGCTAGAAACTTATGGATATTGGATGAATGCAAAAATATAGAAGAGGACTTAAATAAAAATAATTCTAAAAGTGCTTTTCAAATTATCAATAAGCTAACCAAACCTTTTACCGCAATTAATTGGAGCATAGAAGATGAAGATGGAACTCCTGTCATGGATAACCAGAAAATAATTGATAGATGGAAATGTTATGCAACCAAGCTTTTTCAAAAGGACCCTCAACTGACTGATGATATTTTGGACGGAATTTTGCCAGGAGGTTCGGGGGAAGGAGATTACCTGATATTAAAAGAAGAAGTTATTGCAGCAGTTAGCTCCTCAAAAATTGGAAAATCACCGGGAAGTGATGGTGTCACAGTGGAACTGATAAGCGAAGGAGGTGACATCATCATAGACACCTTGCTAAATTTATTCCAGGACTTATGGAACACAGAGACTTGGCCTTCTGATTGGCAGACTTCTGTCCTTGTACTTATCCCTAAAAAGGGAAACAGCAATAAGTGTAGCAACTACAGAACAATAAGCCTTATTAGTCATCCAAGCAAAATCCTGTTAAAAATACTATTGTCAAGAATCAAAAAGGAAATAGAAAGCAGACTATCAGATGAACAAGCAGGTTTCGAAGTCCAGAAGTACAATCGACCATATTTTTACAATACACATACTAGGCGAAAAATACATAGAACATAACAAAATAATCTGTCACAACTTCTTAGACCTTCAAAAAGCTTTTGACTCAATATGGCACGAGGCATTATGGAAAATTTTAGAACATTACGGTATTGACAACAAAATCATTAGGATTATTAAATCTCTTTATTCCTCATCTGATATGAGATTTGAAATTAAAAATTACAACAGTGAACCATTCTGGGCAGAATGGGGGGGTAAGACAGGGATGCATCTTGTCCCCTCTTCTTTTTAATTGTTTTCTGGAATATGTCATAGACGAAGCTCTTTATGAATATGACACTGGAATAGTAGTTGGCGGACTAAGAATAAATAACTTACGTTTTGCTGACTATATCGATGTTCTGGCAGAAAGTAAAGAAGAATTACAAGAGATAACCAGAAGTGTTTTCGGAACATTAAAAAAATATGGATTATACATAAACCTACAAAAAAAAAACAATGATAACCTCAAAATCAGACATTGAATTCTTAAAGATACAAATTGGCAATAAGCAAATTGAGAATGTAAAGAAGTTCACTTTTCTAGGAAGCACGTTGAGTCAAGATGGTCGTTCAAAAACTGACGTTAAATACCGAATTGCTAAGGCAACCATGGCCCCTACAGAAGTTAAATCCATTGTGGAAAGATAACAGAATAGCAATCACAACCAGACTAAGACTAACTGACACCTTGGTGAATTCTGTCCTTTTGTATGGTTGTGAGGCCTGGACTTTATTGAAGGAAGATGAGAGGAGACTCCTGTCTTTCGAAATGAAAACTTACAGAAGACTTTTGAGAATTCCCTATACCGCTCACGAAACCAATGAAAATATCCGAAAAATGATCAACTCAATAGATGGGAGAAAAAGGGAAAATATTCTGACAGTCATCAGAAGAAGACAGATGAAATGGTTCGGACATGTGGAGAGGGCTAATGGCATTCCAAAGCAAACCCTAGAAGGAATCGTTCTGGGATCAAGGGTTAGGGGCTGACCTCGATTAAAATGGACTGATAACATCAAAAAATGGACAAATTCCTCCATTTCTCAACTGACATCAAGAACAAGAGACCGAGATGACTGGAGGAGGCTAGCAAAGAGTATCACCTACCAGCCATGAATAACCCAACGGTTCATTTAGGACTATGGGAGAAGAAGGTACAGTTTAAAATAATGGTGGCACTTCCTTTATCGGCTCTCGTTATTACTAAGTTCGGATTTTGTTTTAAGTGATTTTATCACTGTTAATTCGTGTTTAGTTATGTTGCTAAGGTTCGTGTTTTGTTATGATTTAAAATGTTGGCAGTTTCTAAATGTATTTTGTTAATAAAAAAGTTTTTTTTTTTTTTTTTTTTTTTTTTTTTTTTTTAAACACTGGTGTAAATTCCATAAAATTTTTAAATGAATGCTGATCACCGTGTAACACTAAAAGAAAAGAAATATGAAACAAAATTAAGAAGAATATCAGAAGCCATAGCAATAAAAATGCATTGCACCACTGTTAATGTTCACAGCATCTACATTATTATTATTATCATCAACATATCACCATGGAATCACGAGACTCACTGTAGGAGGCCTAACTCTCACATGCACAGCTCATCAAGCTCATCATATACCATGACTTAAATGCATTCACTGTACCTGCACTCACCACACTCTCAGACAATGCAATCCAATCACCCACAACTCTTCATGCAAAAAAATCTACTCCTCACTCCCGCCTTATAATAGCTTCCAGGGATGCTTCTCGTTCTCCCCTTGTCTCCAGATTATTCTATGAAAAATCTCATACAAATTACCTGGTAAGATGAAAAGTCAAATGGCTATTTTTTCTGGCAAAATTAATTAAATTAAGGGGATAAAAATCCCTTATTCTTTTACAGCCAGTATGCAAAACTCTAAGATCGAAAACTATGATCTAAGAGTTTCATGCCGAAGAACTATCGGCGAATCCAAGCATAAGTGACCACCTGGTAGTACCACACCAAGGCAACTCGAAGCAAAGGTGGAGCAAGCTCCCTCACTATCCTTGATATTTTCTCATAATGTAAAAACCCACAGCTCCTAGGAGATGTAATACTGCTCTACATTATGAGGAGAGATCACTACCCAGACCGGTTTCAACCTTTTTTGAGGTCTCGTCAGTGAGTAACTAGACCTGGATGATATCAAAGTTTAAGTGCTTTTGTAAAAGACTGACTGTAAAAGAATAAGGGATTTTTATCCCCTTAATTTTTAAACTATCTGGGAATTACACTTTACCAACTTATATGTCTTGGTCATGTCTCCCTTCTTTCTTCTTTCCACCAGGCTCTGTAATTTGCATTCTCTCAATCTGCCCTCATATTCCACATTCCACAGTCCAAAAACCAACTTAGCCAATCGTCTATGAAAACTCTCAAACATATTATCCTTTTGAAAACCTGGTGACCAAATCTGTACACAGTAACCTATATGTAGCCTGATCAAAGTCTTGTAAGATGGAATCAAAACGTCCTTACTTCTACATGTTAGTGTTCTTCACATCATTCCCATAATCTGCTGTTGTCCTCACAATTTAGCAAACTAACCACGAAATTTCAAGTCCCTATCCACCATCACCTTAGATGTTTCATCGCCTCTAAAATATCTCCACCAATCCTGTACTCTTCATCCCATCTGTGTCCTAAATCTTAAAATCTTACACTTTGTATCATTAAACTGATATTCCCACACACTGACCCATTCAGATGGTCTACTTAGGTCCTCTTGCAAAGCTACATTTGCTATACATCTCATAACTCTTCTCAACTTTGTATCATCTGGAAAGAACTGTATATATATCACTATTTAAGCTCTTTCCAATGTCATTTATATAAAAATTAAACAATAATGGTCCAAAAACATGGGACATGCAACTAGTGACTTTACTCTTCTGGGATATCATCTGTCTATAGACAACTTGCTGATATCTATCTGACCACCAATCTCCAATCCAATGCACTATCCAACCCTATCTGTTCCAATCTAACTACTAGTTTATTTATCATATGGTAATCTATCAAGAGCCTTTACAAAATCTAAATATACTACTCTACGTTCATCTCTCCCTGTCCAATGTATTCGTCCCCTTGTTAGAATAGTAAGCAGATTGCTAAAACAAGATCTTCCTTTAACAAACCCATATTGTCCATTAAAGAGAATTCTGCTGCTGTCAACCCAGTTCTGAATCCTTGTCTTCACTAGCTTCTCCAACACTTTGACAACTCCAGACAAGCAGAACTGTCCTATAATTCGAAGCTTTAATCTTATCCCCTTCTTTATGAAGCAGAACAATTTCGCCATCTTTCCACTCCTTTGGAATCTAAGCTTATCTAAGACTCATGTCACTAAAAATGCAAGTTGAAGCTGTTAACTCTCTGGAACATTCCCTAAGACACAGGGTAATACACCATCAAGTCCCATGGCTTTGTTGACATCAAGTTTACTCAATACCTCATATACCTACTGCTCACTCACCATCATTGGTTCCTCCTCCATCCTCACTACTCTCAAATTCTGCATTATATTACAATCACAAGGAAGGAATTATTTAATGAACTGCTCATTAAACATCTGTACTATATCCTCCTCGTCCGCGCGGTTAGCCTAGTGACTTTGCGCTTCGCAACCATATGCCTGGGGAAGGAGTGTCCTAGGTTCGATTCCCGTCAGAGACGTGAGGAGCTGAAGGATCTTCCTCAGCCATAGCCAAGTTAGCCGGTCTTGGGCGCGGGCAGTAGGGTTTTTCCCGCCAGTTTATCTGGTGTTTTTCATCCCGCAAGCAGGCAAACCGGCCCCGTGAACACACACGGATACAGCCAAGAATACCTTGAGGCATAGGAGTGACCATTCTATCCTCGTATTTCGGTTACGAAATCCAAGCATGCTTGGAAGGTTGTGGACCTTAAAGGCCTGTTAAAGCCATTGGGATAGGATAGACTATATCCTCCTCAGTGTTTATTATTCTCCAATAATATTCTTCCTTCTACTGGCCACATATTGAAAAGCTCCGTAGGATTTCTTTTAACATAATTTGCTAACTGCCACTCATACCACAATTTTTCATCCTTAGTAAGTGAGTTACCTTCCCTGTTTGCTTTTTGTACTTCTCATGTAACTGATTCTTCACTCATCTTGTGCAGCTTCCACAATGCCTTTTTCTTCTAGATTGCACACTTCACCTGTTCAGTCATCCATTTTACACCCACCTTATTTAATCTCCTGACCTTTTGAATACACTCAGTCATTACCTTTGCCAGATATTTCCTGAGTAGAGACCAAGAAGCACAGATTTCCTTCCTATGCAATTCCTCATTCCATGATATTGCTGCAAGCTGCCTCCTATCTTGTGATCCAAGTGATCACTTCATGGCTACTTTCATCAACTGGAGGAAGATGTGACACTTCATTTACAACAATATCTTCTGATGAGATAATCAGACCCTCGATCCACATTCGCCCTGTTATGTACTGCTTAACTGCTTAAGGTAGTTCTCTCTCTTAAAAACCCAAGAAATTCACTGGTTCCTGATGCTGATTTTAGTCTATATTACCATAACTGAAATCGATTCAAGAGTCGGATTATTGACATAAGAAGCCTGAATGGCAAAAAAAAAAAAAAAAAAAAAAAAAAAAAAAAGAGCTTGCTGAGGAATTGGATACGTACCAGATAGACATAATAAGGAGTGACTGAAGCAAAAAAGACAACAACTGGTGAAATCTTCCTAAGAAATAAATACAAAATGTTATATTCAGGCAATAACAATCAGGGAAAAGAAAGAGTAGCCATAGTATTCAACACCAAATACAAGACTAATCTTCTTGAATGACAGGCAATATCCAGTAGAGTGGTGTGGGCAAATATCACAATCGAGAACTGGACAGCGAGACTTATTTATGCCAATGGTCTCAAAGAAGGTTCTACAAAGGAAGAAGTGGAGGAATTTGAGGCTTCAGAGAAAGCAAGTGACACAGTGAAAAAAGAAAAGTTGGTCCTTGTTGAGGATTTAAATAGCAGAGTAGGAAATGATTGTCAGACATACAAAAATATTTTTGGAAAATTTGGAGAAAAGAGCAAGTTAATAATAATAGCAATTACCTGTTGGATTTCTGCTCAGGACATGGACTTGTTTACTAACACAATGTTGGTGTTAGGAATAAGAAAAGTCTCACTGACTATGTTATTGTTCTGATGTATTCTCACTGGTGGAGGACACTAGAGTGTACAGAGGATTTTAAATTGGAAGTGATCAACAGTTAGTCTTGAGTAGAATAAAACTGAATTTCATATTGAAAAGAAAACACGTAAGAAAGTTTTAAAGCGAAAGCGAAGTTGAGAAACTATCCGATGTGAGCTGTAGACTAAAATACACAAACATTATTCACAAAAAAATGAAAGAGTTTGAGAACAGGAACCAAACCTTGGAGATTCAGTGGCAAGCCCTTAAGAAAACATTGATTGATTCAGCCAGAGAGGCATGTGGTGAGGTTGTCTGCAAAGATAGAAAAATCAGAACTCCACGTGGGCACAGAAAGTTAAAGAGACCGTGAAAGAAAAGAAGAAAGCATATCGAAAGTTCCTGGCGAATAAGTCAGCTTGTGCTCTTAGAGAACACAGAGACAAATTTAAGAAAGCTAAACACTGTGAAAAACTAGCTAAACAAAAGTCATGGGAAGACTTTGAAAATAAATCAAGAATATCATAAAATCTGGAAGGTGGCAAAATATTCCAAAGGCTGTTGAAAAAGCTCAGAAATGGAGGAAAGAGTGCTGTAAAAGGAATTAGAGATGATAAAAGTGACAAGAAAACTGGATAAAAAGATATCCTTGATGTATGGAGTAATTATTTTGAAAAATTGCTAAATGAAACAAGCAGTGACAGCGCAGTGGTTAAAAAAAAAAAAAAAAAAAAAAAAAAAAAAAAAAAAAAAAAACACTCAACAGGCATGCAATCAGGAATACATTCATATTCATACTTGAAGTTGAAAAGCCATCAAAAGTCTGAAATGTGGAAAGGCAGCAGAAGTAGGTGATATTTGACCCAGAAATGCTCAAGTATGGAGGTATAAAAGTTTTGCAGTGGCTGCATAGTTCAGAAGGCCTCAAAAGAGGGACGAATTCCAGATGATTGGAGTAGAGCTCTCATAGTACCCAAATACAAAAAAGGGGAAATAAAACTGAATGTGAGAATTACAGAGGTATTTCCCTACTGAGTGTTCCTGGTAAGATTTATGCAAGTATACTTGAGAAATGGTTGAGAAGGATTGTGGAAGGGAAGCCTGGTGAAGAACAGCCTCCATCTGGCCTGAATTCAGGCGAAATAGAGGCTGTCAGGATCAGATTTTCACTTTATGACAAACGGTTGAGAAATCGTGGGAATATAACAAAGATTTGTATTTAGGTTTTGTAGACCTGCAAAAGGCATATGACATGGTGCCAAGAGAAAAGTTATTCAAAATGCTCAAGTTGTATAGTGTCAATGGGGCATTACATCAAGCAATACTTAGTCTTTATCTGTGTTGTAAGTCAGTAGTAGAATTGAAGGAAGTACAGGAAGATGGTTTGATGTTAAATCTGGGGTCAGACAAGGATGTACATTATCCCCCTCTGTTATTCATTATCTATATGGATCATATTATGAAGGAAAGCAGTATTAAACCTGATATCAAAATTGGAGATGTTAATCTCAGCTATTTACTTTATGTAGATGATGTTATACTTTTAAATAAATCCAGTACAAGTCTGCAAGATTTCCTAATTAAATTGAATAATGTGTAATAAATATGGTATGAAAATCAGCAATAACAAGACAAAGACAATGAAAATAGGCAGAAACACTGAAAATTTCAACTGCATCGTGAATGGAAAACCTATTACAGAATAGGTAAAATATTTTAGCTATTTAGGCACACTTTTAGTGAAGATGGTAAATTAAATTGGGAAATAGACAACATAATCAACAAAGCCAGTATGGTTGGAAGTCAACTGAATGAATTTATATGGAATAAGAGAGAAATTAATCAAAACGCGAAATTAGCTGTGTACAAGACAGTGGTCAAACCAATTTTAACTTTGATCTGAGAGCTTGGTTAGAAATAAAACACTTGACCAAAGACCATGGCATCAATGGTGATCATAAAAAAAAAAAAAAAAAACGAGGATATTAGGAAGGAACTTGATATTGTTAGCATCCAGAAATGTGTTAACAGAATGTGAGAGGAAAGATTAGCAAAACAAGTGTTCTCTGCCAGATTGGCAGGAAAACGACCCAGAGGAAGACCAAGATATAGATGGATTGATACTGTGAAAAGTGCCTTAAAAGACGGAAATATAAGATCAGATAATGTTGGAGTCTTGACAGATAACAGATTAATCTGGAGGGAAATTGTTGATAGGTAGTAAGTAATGATATAAGTTCTTCATGTGGTATTATCATAATATCCTGTACACCCCTTGAGGGTACATGTCACGAATGACAATGATGATGTAAAGGGATTTTATCTTATTTTTATGTTTCCAGTGTTGAGACCTATTACAATAGTCCTTTTTTCATACTTCATGTTTTTTTGGTTTTAATTTTTAGGCTTTTAATGTATTTTGAATACTACACATCTTCACTTTTAATCTTTTTAGGCTTTATGTTTATGTTTTTTTTTATTAATATTACATCATTCAATTACTGATATATTTTCATTTTTATTATATCTTTTAATCTGAATTTCACATTTTTAGATTTTCTTACTTACATTTCAGGTTTTAAAATTTCTGAAGCCTAAATGAAGTTCTGGCTATTTTACTTATCATTAATATCATATTCATTAATGATCATCTATATTTACAATTTCACTGTTCAACTTCTAAAGATTGTATCTGTCAAATATAGCAGGGACAGGCAATACATTTGTAATAGTACCGATGCATGATCATTTCATTAATATTTTTTAGCACTTTCTTAATTTAAAAAAGCTGCAGTCACAAAACATGTTCTGATGGAAGGATACTCCATAAAAATAAAGCTTTGCATATCTCTTCACATTGAAGAACCTTGTTATATTCTCATGATTTCTCAACTATTTGTCAGAAAGTGAAAATCTGATCTTGACTACCTCTATTTGGCCTAAATCCAGTATGTAATCTTACTGAGAATACTTTGTAGAAATTTTCCTTTTTTTTTTTTTTTTTTTTTTTTTTTTTTGTTAACAGATGGGAACTATGAGAGCTCTCTATTCCAGTCATCTAGAATTTGGCCTTCTGAATTTTGCAGTTCTGATCAAATATTTTTTTTTTTTTTTTGTTAACAGATGGGAACTATGAGAGCTCTCTATTCCAGTCATCTAGAATTTGGCCTTCTGAATTTTGCAGTTCTGATCAAATATTGTCTACTCCACACTCCTTGCCTTTCCACATGGCTTCTGATAGCGTTTACTTTTTACTTAAGTACTGATATGTACTTCCAACTGCATTCCTCTTGAATATTTTCAACATTGTCACTGTTTTTTCACTTAAAACTCTTTCAAAGTAATTACTCTACACAATCCAGAATAGTTTTATCATCTGATTCCCTTTATTGTACTCTTTTGTACATTTCTAAGCTTTTTCAATAGTTTCTAGAACATTTTCCTACTTCCTGATATTTATCTCCTATATTTTTACTAAAGTTTTTCCATGACTTTTGTTTAGCTACTTTTACACACAGCTAATATTTTTTTCTATATTCTCTTAGAGCATCTGCAGACTTCCTTGCTTATGAACCTTTCAATAAGCTTTCTCCAGTATCATTAATGTACAAATTAAGACCAGGTACAGAGCCTTGTGGCATACCACTAGCCACCTGCTTTTTTTTCACTGTGCTGTGGCAAATATTTGCTGCCTGTAAGTCACCCTGTCACCATCTTATCTTCATATTGAGATTCATATTCACTACCATTTGCTTCAGTCTACTTTACAGATTTCTGTAAGTATACTGTCAAATGGCGTTACAAAGTTCAGAAGTAACATAACATGATGTTGGCATTTCCTTTATCCAACTCGCTGATTAGGGGTGCTTAAGGGTCAAAGCTGTATAACTGAGAGGAGACCTCCACATAGCCTTTAAAGGAATGCGGAGAACCGACCAGGGCTTCTGACCTAATGTCCAATCCTCACCTTCTCGTGGTGCACCCTGTTGGGTATCTACTTTGATACTGAACGAACGAGGATGGGCTGGCAATTTGGGATTTAGCCGACCAAATTGTATTCTTATTGGTTAAACCAAAATAAAAAAAATGATGGTACAACATGACAAAATTTCATGCCGGCTGGGGCGTCGCCCGGTTAAACAAGGCCCCCGTTGTTTTCGCCAGGGAACCAGGGCGAACAGCGAAAAGTCAGCTACTGGAACAAATCTGAAAACAAACCCCAACTCAACATCACCAGAGTTAAAGATCGGTACTATCAACGTAAGAAGCCTGAATGGCAAAGAAATGGAGCTAGCTGAGGAATTAGATAAGTACCAGATCAACATAATAGGGGTGACTGAAACAAAAAAGACCAAAACTGGTGAGATCTTTCTGAGCAATAAATACAAAATGTTATATTCAGGCAATAACAATCAAGGAAAAGAAGGAGTAGCCATAGTATTCAACACAAAATACGAGGCTAATCTTCTTGAATGGCAGTCAGTCTCAAGTAGAGTAATGTGGGCAAATATGAGAATGGGGAACTGGACAATGAGACTTATTTGTGCCTATGGTGCCACAGAAGGTTCTACTAAGGTAGAAGTGGAGGAATTTTTTGAGGCTTTAGAAAAAGCAACTGACACAATGAAAAAGGAAAAGTTGGTCCTTGTTGGGGATCTAAATAGTAGAGTAGGAAATGATTGTGAGACATACAAAAATATTTTGGGAAAATTTGGAGAAAAGAGCAAAGCTAATAATAATGGCAAATATCTGTTGGATTTCTGCTCAGGACATGGACTGGTTATTACTAACACCATGTTCCAACATAAAAATGTGCACAAATTCACATGGAGAGAAGAGGCTAGGAATAAGAAAAGTCTCATTGACTATGTTATTGTTGATAGTGATGTTTTCTCCCTGGTGCAGGACACCAGAGTGTACAGAGGATTTGAAATTGGAAGTGATCACTATTTAGTCTTGAGCAGGATAAAATTGAATTTCATATTGAAAAGAATAACATGTAAGAAAGTTTTAAAGCGAATAAAAGTTGAGCAGCTCACAGATGTAAACTGTAGACTAAAATACAGAAATATTATTGAAAAGAAAATGAAAGAGTTTGAGAACAGGAATCAAACCTTGGAGATTCAGTGGCAAACTCTGAAGGAAACATTGATTGATTCTGCCAGAGAGGCATGTGGTGAGGTTGTGTGCAAAGATAAAAAAATCAGAACTTCCTGGTGGACACAGGAAGTTAAAGAGGCAGTGAAGGAAAAGAAGAAAGCATATCAAAAGTTTCTGGCAAATAAGTCAGCTTTTACTCTTACAGAATACAGAGACAAATGTAAGAAAGCTAAACAGTGTGTAAAACTAGCTAAACAAAAGTCATGGGAGGACTTTGGCAAGAATATAGAAAATAAATATCAAGAAGGTGGCAAAATATTCTGGAGGTTGTTGAAGAAGCTTAGGAATGGAGGAAAGAGTGTTGTAAAATGAATTAGAGATGATAAAGGTGAAATGAAAACAGGAGAAAAAGATATCCTTGAAGTATGGAGTAATTACTTTGAAAAACTGCTAAATGAAACAAGCAGTGATGATAGCACAGTGATAAAAAACACTGACCAGGCATGCAGTCAGGAATACATATCCATACTTGAAGTAGAAAAAGCCATCAAAGGCTTAAAATGTGGAAAGGCAGCAGGAGTAGATGATATTCGACCAGAAATGCTGAAGTATGGTGGTATAAGAGTCTTACAGTGGCTGCACTGCATAGTTCAGAAAGCCTGGACAGAGGGACGAATTCCCGATGATTGGAGTAGAGCTCTCATAGTACCCATATATAAAAAGGGAAATAAAACTGAATGTGAGAATTACAGAGGTATTTCCCTACTGAGTGTTCCTGGCAAGATCTATGCAAGTATACTTGAGAAACGGTTGAGAAGAATTGTGGAAGAAAAGCTTGGTGAAGAACAAGCTGGATTCAGGCCAAATAAAGGCTGTCAGGATCAGATCTTCACTTTACGACAAATAGTCGAGAAAGCATGGGAATATAACAAAGATCTGTATTTAAGTTTTGTCGATTTGGAAAAGGCATATGACAAGGTGCCAAGAGAGAAGCTATTCAATACGCTGCAGTTATATGGTGTCGATGGGGCATTATATCAAGCAATACTTAGTCTTTATTTGAGTTGTGAGTCAGCAGTTAGAACTGAAGGAAGTACAGGAAGATGGTTTACTGTTAAATCTGGTGTGAGACAAGGATGTACATTATCCCCTCTGTTATTCATTATCTATATGGATCACATTATGAAGGAATGTGGTATTAAACCTGATATCAAAATTGGAGATGTTAATGTCAGCTCTTTGCTTTATGCAGATGATGTTATACTTCTAAATAAATCCGCTACAAGTCTGCAAGATTCTCTGACTAAATTGAATAGCTGTTGTAATAGATATGGTATGAAGGTCAGCAATAAAAAGACAAAGACAATGAAAATAGGCAGAATCATTGAAAATGTCAACTGTGTTGTGAATGGAGAACCTGTGGAACAAGTAAAACATTTCAGCTACTTAGGCACAATTTTTACTGAAGATGGTAAACTAAATATAGAAATAGACAACAGAATCAGCAAAGCTGGTATCGTGGGAAGTCAATTGAATAAATTCATATGGAATAAGAAAGAAATTAGTCGGAACACTAAATTAGCTGTATACAAGACTGTGTTCAAACCAATTTTAACTTATGGATCTGAGAGCTGGGTCAGAAGTAAAACACTTGACCAAAGACTAGAGACCGCAGATATGAGAGTCCTGAGAAAGATTAGAGGCGTGAACAGATGGCATCAATGGCAATATCATATTAAAAATGAGGATATTAGGAAAGAACTTGACATTGTCAGCATCCAGGAATGAGTTAGCAGAGCTAATCTCAGATGGTATGGTCACTTAAATAGAATGGGAGAGGAAAGATTAGCAAAACAAGTGTTCTCTGCCAGGTTGGCAGGAAAACGACCCAGAGGAAGACCAAGATATAGGTGGATTGATACGGTACAAAGTGCCTTAGACGATAGAAATATAAGATCTGATAATGTTGGAGTCTTGACAAGTAACAGACTGATTTGGAGGAAAATTGTAGATAGGAAGTTAGTAATGATGTAATTTTTTCATGTAGTACTGTCATATCCTGTACACCCCTTGAGGGTACATGGCAGGAATTTGATGATGATGATGATGATGAACTCGCTGATTACTACAGAAAGAGAATAAATTAAGGCAAGACTTTTCCACTGCTAAACTGGACTGTCCACCATGGAGTCTATCTACCCACCGGCAAATTCTGGCATTAACCAACTTTTCCAAAACATTAATCACCACTCCTGAGAGGTGTATAATTTGCAAGTATTGTCTGAAAGACTTCCTTATGCAATGAACCATCATATCCTTCTTTCACATCCCTGAGACTTTGGCAGTGCTTAAAGTTGAACTGCCAAGTCAGAGGCTCTATCAGTACTTTCATCCAAGACACGGGACAATATTCCATCTAATCCCATGGCATATTTGCATTAATATTTTGAATGTTCAAAGCACCTGCAGCTCATCTCACATTAGTCTCTGAACATACTGCATTATTTCAACATGGTAATGCAGTATAGGTGCTTTGATATACTTTCAATGTAATCTCTTGGTAATTCAATGGTCTTCAGCTTCTGAAGATTTTGAAGATCTTTAACTTCATTATTTCTTCTGCAATTATTAGCAATATTCCTTTTCTTATTCTGTTATTTCTGTCCTACCTGAAAAGGCAGTATCTTTTATGTTCCATCCCTGTAACCATATCCTCCTCCTCCACTAATCAGGTCTCACAAATGATTGTGATTTTTGTCTGAGAATTAAACTAGTTAATGTCAAATAAGCACATGCTTCACATTTATGTCTAATACTTCTGCATTAGATCACATAAGCTGTGATGTCCCATGATTCTGCAGATACCCTAACTTAACTTTGTAGCTTTTAATGACTCATCCATTGAGTTCTGACACATACGAAATTATATTCAGCATTCTATATTTCCATTCAAAAACTCATCTCAAACCTTCCTACGTGTACACATGAACACACAATCAGAAGAATAATGAACATACACTTTGAATGGAAAAGACATGGGTTCAATTCTCATCATGATGGAAGGAATAAAATATGGGCTTTTTCAGATGAAGGTAAGTTAGCCACTCGCAGATAGAGCAGCAGAATTTTTTTCCCGGAAAACTGTTGTTTCACAAACTGGCCAACAATTAACAGACAATAATACTGCAGTGTTTGCGGTAAATGGTATAGTGCACAATGGATTGTGTCATTGTGCTGGGTACAGTGGCCACCCTTTATGATTTCTGGGAATCTATGGAAACATCATCATCAAATTCCTTCAAGTAGTGCACAGAATATTATGATATTAATAAAATTGTTAGTAATAACAAAAAGAAGTTTATTACCTGATTCAGGATGTAGATGCTTTCAAATGTTTTTACTTTTTTTTTTTTTAAATCCAGTCTTTGTCTTTTTATTGCTGATTTATTTTCATAATTTTTTTCCACTGTTAGAGCAGCCATTCAGTTTCATTAATTTCATTTTCACAAAGAGCCAACTTTATATCTCCAATTTAGATATCAAATTTCACGCAACTTCCATTCTTAATGTGATCCATATAGATCAATATTTTCCAACCGTTTTTAGTAATTGTGCTCTGAAGAATTTTTTTTCCCCCTAATCATTCCAAACCAAATTTAAATGAACTTTGCTAGGAATTTTCTTATTCCTACTGAAAGATGTATACGAAACAGTGATAAAGCAGTATATCATATGCAATGAATATATACTGCCTCTGAATCATACCCTATAAAGCATGCATCAAATGGATATTCCATTGTTTATTCAGAATTTTAATATGTATTTTTTTATTTGTTATATGTATCCATTATCTTTCATTGCACTGTTACATTGCTGGCTGGAATGATTCCTAATAATTTTTTTTCAACTGAAAACTGCCAAAAAAAAAAAAAAAAAAAACACCAATAGAAATGGTGAATAGCAGTGGAAATAATGTTTGCCCTTGTCTTACACCTGATTTAACATAAAACCATCTACATGTACCTTCTTCAATTCTAATTACTGACTCACAACTGAAATTGAGACTATATATTAGTCAACATAATGTACCAGCTATGCTATATAACTGTAACATTTCAAACAGCTTTCTCTTCTCTTGGTAACTGATTATGTAAATTTTTGATATTACTCAAAACTTAAATAAAGATATTGGTTATATTCCCCATGATTTCTCAAGTAGTTGTCTAAAAGTGAAAATATGATCCTGACAACCAGCTCTCCTCCAAGTTTCTCTTCCACAATTTTTCTTAGCCTCTTCTGAAGTATACTTACATAAAACCATACTTGGAACACTCAGAAGGAAAATTTCTCTATAATTCTCACATTTAGTTATAATCCCCCCCCCTTTTTTTTTCTAGATTGAGTGGTCTACTCCAATCATCTAAAATTATACCTGCTGAACAGGCCTTCTAAACTTATGCATTGCAGCCTGTATAAAATTTTTATACCCCTGCATTTCAGCATTTCTGATCAAATATCTACTCCAGCTGCTTTTCCACAGTTCAGTTTTTTATGACTTATTTTATTTTTTTATCTAATGTTTCTTTATACTCTTGACTGCAATCTTCTTGATCATTTTCTAACACTGTTCTGTCACTTCTTTTAACAAGTTTTCAAAGTAATTACTATAGACAGCAAGGTATCTCTATCTTAAGTGTTTAGGTCACCTTTATCATCTAATTCCTTTTACTGTACTTTTTGCTCCATTTCAAAGCTTTTTTAACAGTTCCAGAATATTTTGCCATGTTTCTGATATGTCTTCTATATTCTTACCAGTCTTTCCATGACATTTGTTAAACTACTTTACATAATGCTTTGTTTTCTTACATTTTTCTCGTATTCTTTCAAAGCATATGCTCACTTACTTAGGATAAGTAAGGAAATCCTCATGAAGGAAAAGATACTTACTAGGAACTTTCAAAATGTTTTCTTCTTTTCCAGAACTTCCTCTTTAACTTCTAGAATCCACCACAGAGTTCTGATTTTTCTATCTTTGCAAAGGACTTCACCATGTCTCCATGGCTGAATGAATTTTCTTCAAAGTCTGCCACCGTGTCTTATTTTCAAACTTTCCATTTTTCTTGAACAGCGCATATATATATTTGAGTTTAAAGTTCATCTCCATAAGTTACTTGACTCTGATTCTTTTTAAAGCTTTTTGTATATGTAAATCCTCTGTATACTGTTTCGGGGCACAAGAGTATCTTGAGAAATCACATTTCTTATGTCTCTCCATGTGAATTTGTGCATATCTTTATGTTAACTCAGATATTAGAAGAGAAATCTGTGTCCTGAACAGAAATCTAGAAGACTTGCCACTGTCATTAGCTTTATTATTTTCTTTTCTTGAAGTTTTCACGTCTTTTTACTTATTTCCAGCTCTGCTGCTAAGATCTTAGTGGGCCCCTTCAGTGGAACCACTTGTAAAAACAAGTCTCGTTGTCCAATTTCCCATTTTGATGTAGCCCACATCAATCTGCTTGATATTGCTTGCCACTCAATATTATCCTACATTTAGTGTTGAACACTAACTACTCCTTCCTTGCCATGATCATTATTGTCTAAATATTACATCTTCTTATTTAGAAGAATCTCATGTTTTATCTTCTTTGTTTCACTAACACCAATTACGTTGACATGGCATTTCTCTCATTTTTCTTTCACTATAATTTTTTTCTATTGAATTGTTTTTTTACTTTTTATAGTGATGGTGCCTATCTTAATTCTGCTGATGCCAAGTTTGAGTTTATTCAAATAGCTGTCTTTTCATTCTCACTATGGTTCTCTCACAAAAAGTGGCTTTGTTTAACTAGGTGATGTCCCAGTCAGTATGAAATTCCATCATTTTGTTCTGTTTAAGCAAATAAAAAATACAATTTGGTGTTAGCTAAATCCCAAACTGTCAGTCCATCCTCATTCATTCATTATCCTAGTAGGGTGCATCATGGGAGAGTGAGGATTGGACATAGGTCAGAAGTCCAGTCAGTTCTCCACCTTCTAAAAGGATATGTGGAGGTCTCCTCCCAGTAATCTAGTTTTGATGTTTAAGTGATTTCTCCTCCTCCAGAAGCATTGTATAATCATAATAAAAGCACCACCTTTACTGATTCTAGACATGAGTTCTACCTCTAAGAAACATATATTCTTCAAATAGCCAATTCCCAATTAATTTAAATGCAAGTCATCATTCGTTTCCTATTCTCTCTATCATCCCCTCTATTATTCATTTGGATGACAAATTCACACTATTTCTCCTGCACAACCTATGCACTGATTCATCTGCTACCATTAACTCTTCTCAGTTCCTTCCTGTTATATCATGGCAACAAACTCACACTATTATCTTGCTCTTATTTTGCTTCTTCCAGTAACATTTTCACATCCTCTCTCATTCTTTACATGCCACTTTTCAAATGATTCATTTCATTTTCTCTCTCTTCATTCTCACAGCATAATTCGTATCTTTTCCTGTAGTAAAGATTTATCTTTGCTCCATGATTTCATTAGTTTCTTGTCAAGTACACCACACACATAGATTCATCATAACTTACAGATTCTTTTATCTTCCTCTGCCCTTTTTTATATTCTTCTCTCTCTTTCCTCTGACCTCTCCTTTTCATCTCTGAAGTACTTGTGGACATTTCTCAGGCCTGTCAAGTTCACATTTTATCCAATTATAAGACTCCTCACAAGTGCACTATTTCTTTTCATACTGTTGTTCTTGTTTATCATCTCATCTACTAGTACTTTTTTTCTTGCCACCTTTATTCAAATTTGCAATCTCATCATCTTGCTTACTGTCATTCATTATTTCAAGTGTGTTCCTTCTTCACGCTACCTCATATTCTCATTTATTTTCATAAACTCCATCATTATTGTTTACTAGTACATTTGTAGTGTGGGTGAGCTAAGGATTTTCCCCCCATTTTATATCAATTATATATACAGTAAAACCCCGAAGTTACGGAGTAGGTGGGACCAACAAAAAGTGCGTAAGTTGAATTTGCGTAACTCGGGGTAAATTTTGCAAGTAATTTATATATACAAACATACAATTGGGACCAAAGGTTTACAAAAACACCCATATGTTTTAAGAAATATAATCATAATTGTAGTTTTTCGTACATAAAAAAAAAGAAAGTTATTTCGATGTCAATGGTTTCATAAAGGGGTGCTTAAGGGTCAAAGTTGTATAACTGAGAGGAGACCTCCACATAGCCTTTAAAGGAATGCGGAGAACCGACCAGGGCTTCTGACCTAATGTCCAATCCTCACCTTCTCGTGGTGCACCCTGTTGGGTATCTACTTTGATACTGAACGAACGAGGATGGGCTGGCAATTTGGGATTTAGCGGACCAAATTGTATTCTTATTGGTTAAACCAAAATAAAAAATGATGGTACAACATGACAAAATTTAATGCCGGCTGGGGCGTCGCCCGATTAAACAAGGCCCCCGTTGTTTTCGCCAGGGAACCAGGGCGAACAGCGAAAAGTCAGCTACTAGAACAAATCTGAAAACAAACCCCAACTCAACATCACCAGAGTTAAAGATCGGTACTATCAACGTAAGAAGCCTGAATGGCAAAGAAATGGAGCTAGCTGAGGAATTAGATCAGTACCAGATCGACATAATAGGGGTGACTGAAACAAAAAAGACCAAAACTGGTGAGATCTTTCTGAGCAATAAATACAAAATGTTATATTCAGGCAATGACAATCAAGGAAAAGAAGGAGTAGCCATAGTATTCAACACAAAATATGAGGCTAATCTTCTTGAATGACAGTCAGTCTCAAGTAGAGTAATGTGGGCAAATATGAGAATGGGGAACTGGACAATGAGACTTATTTGTGCCTATGGTCCCACAGAAGGTTCTACTAAGGTAGAAGTGGAGGAATTTTTTGAGGCTTTAGAAAAAGCAACTGACACAATGAAAAAGGAAAAGTTGGTCCTTGTTGGGGATCTAAATAGCAGAGTAGGAAATGATTGTGAGATATATAAAAATATTTTGGGAAAATTTGGAGAAAAGAGCAAAGCTAATAATAATGGCAAATATCTGTTGGATTTCTGCTCAGGACATGGACTGGTTATTACTAACACCATGTTCCAACATAAAAATGTGCACAACTTCACATGGAGAGAAGAGGCTAGGAATAAGAAAAGTCTCATTGACTATGTTATTGTTGATAGTGATGTTTTCTCCCTGGTGCAGGACACCAGAGTGTACAGAGGATTTGAAATTGGAAGTGATCACTATTTAGTCTTGAGCAGGATAAAATAGAATTTCATATTGAAAAGAATAACATGTAAGAAAGTTTTAAAGCGAATAAAAGTTGAGCAGCTCTCAGATGTGAACTGTGGACTAAAATACAGAAAGATTATTGAAAAGAAAATGAAAGAGTTTGAGAACAGGAATCAAACCTTGGGGATTCAGTGGCAAACTTTGAAGAAAACATTGATTGATTCTGCCAGAGAGGCATGTGGTGAGGTTGTCTGCAAGGATAAAAAAATCAGAACTCCCTGGTGGACACAGGAAGAGGCAGTGAAGGAAAAGAAGAAAGCATATCAAAAGTTCCTGGCAAATAAGTCAGCTTTTACTCTTACAGAATACAGAGACAAATGTAAGAAAGCTAAACAGTGTGTAAAACTAGCTAAACAAAAGTCATGGGAGGACTTTGGCAAGAATATAGAAAATAAATATCAAGAAGGTGGCAAAGCATTCTGGAGGTTGTTGTAGAAGAATCGGACTTGCTTCTTTTGGATGACATTATTATTTTTTATGTGATAAAATTTTTATCAAGAACATAATATTAAACAATCGCAAGGTTTGTAGACTATAAAAATCGTGTATGAATGGAGACCGTGCAAAACACGTCAGTGCTTGTTCACAGCATGTGCGACACTGGCGAATGCAGCCGGCGCCTGAAAGATACGACTAGTGGTGAGGCGTGACGAGAATACGTACATATAAGAAACTGCATAACTCCGGATTCGCGTAAGTCAGGGTATGACTGTATGTACATTTTTTTTTGTAATTTTTTAATTTATTTTTCCACAGTCAGGAAACCCTGCTCTAGAGATCAAACATGGTGCCTTTTCAAGCCACTTCAGGTCTACAATAAGTAGGGTGGTGGTCTCACACTGGGTGATGAAATTCATCTCCCACCTAAAGACAATCATAAACATTCACGCCTGCAATCAAATTTGAACCAGCAACCTCTCCCAGCATTAATATGGCTTATTAGAAATAGTTCTCCTGGCAGGAACTAAAAATCAAATTCAAAGTTGGAGCAATTAGTGCAGTAAAACAATGGCAACCTGCTGTATCCTTAATTATCAGCAATGAATGATAGTGGAATTTTGAAAGCATATGGCAAAAAGTATTGAACAAATGCTGCTGTAATAGATTTGCTTACATCAATATATGTCTCTTCTTGATATTTTTGCATTCCAAGGAGTAAACAAATTTAAGATAAAAATAAAGAAATAACAGGAAGTGTCTAGGCATCCTTATTACTTGTGTATCAAGACTGTTAATGTAATTCTAAACTCTTAAAAATAACTGGCATGCTCAAGGATCAAGACTAGATAAATGGGAGGAGACCTCCACATAATCTTTTAAGAAGTGGAAAATCGATCAGGGCTTGACCTAATGTTGAGTCCTCACCTTTTCAAGAGGCATGCTATTAGCTATTTCTAGATACTGAATAACTCTACAATACAATGGAATTTCATGCTGGCAGGGATTTCACCAAGTTAAATAGATTTGCCATCAATATGAAGCATCAATGGAAAAGAAGTGAAAGTATTGGAGAAATAAAAGCATATAATTGCACTTACCAAAACAAAAAAAGACAAAACAGGTGAGATTCTTCTAAATGTCAAACAACAGGCAATAATGATTGAGGAAAGGATGGTATTCAAACACAAAGAAGATCTTGAATAGCAGGCAATATCAAGTAGAGTGATGAAGACAAACATCAAAATGGAATTTTGAACAAGTAATAGATATGGTATGAAGGTCAGCAATAAAAAGACAGAGACAATGAAAATAGGTAGAATCGTTGAAAATGTCAACTGTGTTGTGAATGGAGAACATGTGGAACAAGTAAAACATTTCAGTTACTTAGGCATGATTTTTACTGAAGATGGTAAATTAAATATAGAAATAGACAACAGAATCAGCAAAGCTGGTATGGTGGGAAGTCAATTGAATAAATTCATATGGAATAAGAGAGTAATTAATCAGAACACTAAATTAGCTGTATACAAGCCAGTGTTCAAACCAGTTTTAATTTATGGATCTGAGAGCTGGGTCAAAAGTAAAACACTTGACCAAAGACTAGAGAATGTAGATATGAGAGTTCTGAGAAAGATTAGAGGCATGAACAGATGGCATCAATGGCAATATCATATTAAAAATGAGGATATTGGGAAAGAACTAGATTGTCAGCATCCAGGAATGCGTTAGCAGAGCTAATCTCAGGTGGTATGGTGACTTAAACAGAATGGGCAAAGAAAGATTAGCAAAACAAGTGTTCTCTGCCAGGTTGGCAGGAAAACGGCCCAGAGGAAGACCAAGATATAGGTGGATTGATATGGTAAAAAGTGCCTTAGACGATAGAAATATAAGATCTGATAATGTTGGAGTCTTGACAAGTAACAGACTGATTTGGAGGAAAATTGTGGATAGGAAGTTAGTAATGATGTAAATTTTTCATGTAGTACTATATCCTGTACACCCCTTGAGGATACATCAGGAATTTGATGATGATGATGATTTTTTTTTTTTTTGTACCTATGGTTCCACAGAAGGTTCTACTAAGGAAGAAGTGAATGAATTTCTCGATTCATTATAGAAGGCAATGATACAAAGAAAAAGTTGGTCCTTATTGGTGCTTCGCACAGAGAAAAATGAATACTAGACATATGAAAGGTATTAGAAAAATTTGTAGAAAAGAACAAAGCTAATAATAATAGTGTTCTGGCTGGATTTTTGTTCAGGACATAAACTAGTCATTATATGTTCAAACATGAAAACGTGTACAAATTCACAAGAAGAAAAAAAGAGTCTCATTGACTATGTTATTAATGATAGCAATATCACCGTTTGGGGCATACAGGGGACTTGAAATAGGAAGTGATCAACATTTAGTACTGAGCAGTATAAAATAATATCATATAGAAAAGAAAAGTGTGTAAGAAAGTTTTTTTATTAAAAAAAAAAAAATCATAGTTAAACGGTTTTTAGAGATGAACTGTAGACTCAAATATTCAAGAAGGAATGCAAGAGTTTGCAAATAAGAAAGAGGCCTTGGAGATTCACTTGCAGACTCTGAAGAAAACTTTGAGATGATTCAGCCAAAAAGATATGAGATGAAGTTGTCAGCAAGGATAGAAAAAGCACAACACAATGGACTTAGGAAGTTAAAAGAGATAGTCATGGAAAACTTCCTGGCAAGTAGGCTAGCAAGTACATGAAAGAATTTAAGAGAAATGTAGGAAAGGGAAGAAATGCATATAAGTACTAAAAAAAAAAAAAGTCACAGGAAGACTGAGATTAGAATACAAAAGATAAATATCAGAAAGGTGGAAAAATGTTCTGGGAGATAATGAAAAAGCTTAGCAATGGAATAAAGACTACAGAAAGAGAAGAATCAGAGATGATAAAGGTGACACGAAAAACTGAAGATCAACATATTCTATATGTTATAATAAATTTAGTTTAATCTTTTATCCAAGTGTAAGTAAACAAAGTTTGCGCCAGAAGTATCTTCAGGACTGAGGCAACTCGTGGTAAAGGTGGACCAAGCACTTAGTATCTCCCATAATGCAAAGCACATCTCCTTGCAGACATGTATAATGCTATGCATTATACTATCTAAATCCACAGTAATTTAATAATAAGGTGAGACACCTTTTGGCAACTCGTATAGGTAAATATGACTTCTCCATTGCTTCCTCCTTAGTATCACCACCTCTGGGTCTGACTCCCACTGACAAGACCTCAATAAAGGTTGAAACCGGTCTGGATAGTGGCCCTTCATTTAATGCATAGCATTATACATGTAATTATACATTATACATTATACATGGTGAAAGTATGGTTACAGAAATGCACCAACTATGCAATATGGTATGGAAAGAAGGGAAAATGCCAGAGGAGTGGGTGAAATCAATATTAGTAACATTATACAAGAAAGGAAATAAGCTAGAATGTAAAAATTATAGAACAATTGCCTTGACAAGTCACCTGATGATGATCATATTGACAGAAAGATTGAGAACACAATTGGAAGCATACCTTGCAGATGAGCAAGCAGGATTTAGGAAGGATAGAACTACAATTCAACAGATTTTGACAATGAGGTTAATAACAGAGAAAGCTAGGAGAAAAAACAAAAACATATATACTTGCTTTGTTGACTTTCAGAAAGCTTTTGACAGTATTGACCAGAAAGTGACATTAGCAGTTCTGGAATCCTATGGAAATGATAAAAAACTAATAGCTATATTAAGAGATGTTTACCAGAATGCAGTTGCAGCAGTTAGAATAGGTGATGATTTGGGGAAATGGTTTAAAACAAGCAGTGGTACTAGAGGAGACCCAATATCACCAAGCATTTTCATCACACATTTAGAAAGAGCAATGGATAAAATGAAAGAAGATGCCAAAGGAATATCTGTACACAGAATGAGAATTAACAATCTGAGATTTGCAGATGACATTGTTATTATTGAAGAAGACGAAAGAGAACTTCAAAAAACACTGAAATTGTTAAATGAGGAAGGGAAGAGATTTGGACTTGTTATGAACTTTGAAAAAACAAAGACAATGGTATTTGGTGAGAAGAACATGAAACAAAAGATACAAGTGGATGGAACTGATATAGAAAATGTAGAACAATTCACATACTTGGGAAGTAAACTGACATATGACTTGGACTGTAAAGAAGAAATAAAGATCAGGATTGCAAAGGGAAGAACAAATCTGAAGGCCATAGAAAACATCTGGAAAAGTAAAGTGATCAGTCTGCAAACAAAACTAAGAGTATTGGAAACATGCATCTTCAGCAGTGTACTGTACGGATCTGAAACGTGGGTAATAAATAAGGAATCAAGAAAAAGAATTTTGTCATTTGAAAGAACTTGTTACAGGAAGATTCTAAGAATAGGATGGGTACAGAAAATCACCAATGAAGAGCTCTATCAGAAGATACAACCAAAACAGAATCTAATGCAGAAGATTATAAAACGGAAGCTGCAATTATTTGGACACATCTGTAGAATGAGTGAGGACTGGAAGATAAAGACATTTATGTTTGGTATTTTGGATGGTTTAAACAGAAGAGGTAGACCATACAGAGAATGGATAGACGATATAAAAGACTGGTGTGGAATGGGTGTACAAAAACTGTGACACTGTGCACTGGACAAAGAAAGGTGGAAGAAGATAGTGAAACAGGCATCAGACATCAACGGGCAGTGAGCCCATGATTCATGATGATGATGATGATTACACATGTCCTCAAGGAGATGTGCTTTGCATTATGGGAGATACTAAGACAAGGAGTGATGAGAGCTTGATCCACCTTTACCACGAGTTGCCTCAATCCTGAAGATACTTCAGGTGCAAACTTTGTTTGCTTACACTTGGATAAAGGATTAAACTAAATTTATTATAGTCTAACCAAGTGGGAAAAAACTTCCAACATATTCCATGTCTGGAGTCATTACTTTGAAAGATTCTAAATTAAACAAGAACTGAAAAAAATATTCAAGAGGAATGTAATCAGGAGCACATCAAAAAACTGAAATGTAGAAAAGAAACAGTTGGAGTAGATGACATTTTACTAGAAATGCTCAAATATGAAGCTACAAAAGTTTTATACTGGCTGTAATGCATAATTCTCAAAGTTGAATTCCAAACGATTGGAGTAGAACTCTCGTAGTTCCCCCCCCCCCCATAAAAAGAGAAAAAATTGCACAAGACTTACGGATGTATTTCTCAAATGAGTGTTCCTGACAAGATTTATGCAAATATCCTTCAAAAAAAAAAAAAAAAGCTAAGAAAAACTGCGAAAGGAAAACAAAGAAGGACAAGCTAAGCTTCAGGCAAACTGGTTGTTAGGATTTGATTTTTGGCTTGAAACATTGAGAAATCAGTGGAATATAACAAAGATCTGTTTCTAAGTTTTGTAGACCTGAAAAAGCTACATGACAAAAGTATCAAGAGAAAAGCAGTTTGAAATACTACAATTATACAGTGTAGACAGGACATTATACAGAGTAATACACACTCTATACCAGAGTTGTAAGTCGGCAATTAGAACTGAAGGAAGTACAGGAAAAAAGCTTGATGCTAAATCATGTATGAGACAAGGATACACTTTTCAAATTTCCGTCATCATTTATATGAATCACATTATGAAGCACAGTGGGACTATGCATAATAACAAAACTGCAGATATTCAACTGAATTCTTTACTTTATGCAGATGATGTTATTATCTTAAATAAATCCAATACAAATTTGTAGAATTCCCTAACTAAATTGAATAACTGTTGTAATAAATTTGATATGAACTGCAATAAAAAAGACTATGAAAATAGGAAGGAATAGTGAAAACATCAAACTACATCCTGAATGGGAAACTTATGAAACAATTAAAATATTTCAGCTATTTACAGTGATGATGGCAAATTAAATATGGAAATACACAACAGACTTAGCAAAGCTGGTATGGTGGAGAGCCAGATGAATAAATCTCTTTGGAATAAGAGAGAAATTAGCCAAAACACTGAACTTACATAATACAAGATAGCGTGTGAACCAATTTTAAGTTATGGGTCTGAGTGCTGGATTAGAAGCCAACAGTTGATCAAAGACTAGAAACCACAGATACAAAGCTCTGAGAAAAATTAGGGGAATGATCAGATGGCATCAATGGTGGAATCATATTAAAAACAAGGATATTAGAAAGGAACTTGACATTATTACCATTCAGGAATGTGTAGGCACAGCTAATCTAAAATGGCATGGTCCAAATAAACAGAATGATCGAGGAAAGGTTAACAAAACAAGTGTCTGTTACCAGGGAGGCAAGAAAAAGACCTACAGGAAGACCAAGATCTATGTGGACTGACACAATAAGAAATGCCTTAAGAGACAGTAATATAATATATTACAATATTTTTCATGTAATCTTATCACAGTACCCCCTGTATTCTCCACCAAGGATATATGCCAGGAATTTGATAATGATTATTAAAAACTATCCAAAACTGTGTCCTTTCCTGAACTCAAATTTAAGAATATTATTAAATGAATCCATTATGAAATAAGATCGATTTAGTTCAGTGTTACATGGTGATCAGTATTCATTTTGGTAAATCATGGAGACTACAACCATGTTAGCAATAATTACTTTAATTTCCCAACATTTGTACTTTCATATTAAGGTCATCATCTGGAGTATATATTATTATCATTATGTGACACCTCCAGGAAGTCCAAAGACTCATCAATATACATATATACACAAAGACAAGTTATATTACATTTCAAAATATGCAAGGTGACAATGATTTGATCAATCATTATTCTACTGGCCTGACCTCTAGTGAAAAAACAAACAAAAAATAAATAGATGCTAGACCAAAAGATTATGTGCGTAGAATATGTGCCATCCATATTCTTGAGATTTTTAGACCACCATTACTGTTACGATTGGTTGGTTGATAAGAATTTCACATGCCTCTTTAAATTTATGCTCATACCACATTTTGGTGTGATGTGCCTTTCCAATCAATTCTATGCAGAGTATTCAGGGCATGATCAGAGAAGCCAAATTTACCATAGTTATTAAATTTAACATGCTGTTTATGTTCCTTTTTTTTGGACAGGAATTGTGTGGCCTGTTTCATCTATATAGGGCAAATTACAGGCACAATGAATACAGTATACTCCAGGGTGGGCCAGTGGAGGAAGTGGATCCTTGGATGAGTTGAACTTTTTACGTGAAGTCTTGTGAAGAATGTTTAAGTGTTTGCTCACTGGAGTAAATCTTTAAAGACCCATTTTTTAGTCTGACACCTAGTTTTTGTTTTGGGTGGTGGTTAAGAGTTGATGTATATATCAGTAGCATCACATGCCTATTTAGACTGGGGAATATAAAGCTCAGCTGGGTGCGCTGTCATGTCACTTATACAACCTGTGCTACAAAATTCACACCAATTTGACCATATGGTTGCATTTTTATTGATGTATGAAAGTTTTAAGAGTCATAGTGCATCAGCACTCATCTTAATTGGTTCAATGCAATTAACTGTAGGATAACTTTGAATACATGAATTTATCAATTAATATAATTTTAAATATGGAAAGAATAAAGGTCAAATGAACAATAGCTATGCTTCACACGCATTGTTTATATGAGAAGCACATTAGATTACCATTGGCAAATACTAGAATGAGACACGGATAATTTGAATTTTGATATAATCCTTTTAAATACAATCATATAATACATACAGAAATCGGAAAAAGTAATCACTTGGGAAATTATTATTTTTCTGAACTGAACCAAAGAAAGGTTGAAATAACTTGTTTTACTTAGTTATGCACAAGTCCAACTTCATTCGACTATAATTATGCAATCTGCGAAAGCTCCGGCAGACAACACTGTTTCCCATTGTAAATATGGTCAAAAAAGTTATAAATTATTTATGAAAAATTATACAGGGTGTCCACATTGGACCTCCCTAGTTTCAACATGTAACTACTACTTAAGTTTATGGATTGTGGTGTCAAAATTGGATAAATGAGAAGGAACATTCACCAAATTTTTATAAAAATAAATTCTGGATGAACTTGTAGTCTCTCTGGAATGCTTGAACAACCCAAACCTTACATATTACCCCATTTCATTTTTTTTACCATTCTTTGAAACTAGGGAGGTCCAATATGGACACCCTGTATATTAAAAACTTGTCTATATTGGTGTACTAAACACGTCAGTTCACACTTCACTCAAGCAAAACAGCTGAAACTTAGAAAACTTAGAAAACATCACACAATAACCAATCACAGCCACTAGCAGCTTCTGGATACTACTGTCTCAGCAAACACCCTGCCTCACCTTCTGGGGCTGTTTAAAACCATTGCAAAACTAAGAAATTGACATGCTGCATCATCTACATGCTTGTTTAAAGGGCTGAAAGTGTCAGTATTTGTGACTGCATACACCCAGGTTATTAACACGAATACGATGCAATTTTATGCATCAAGAAAAGTGTCCAACTCCTCTTCATGAAGCATTAATATATTGTGTTTAATTTTAGGAATCATCCTGAAGTCCGCTAATTGTTTCCGGGCTTCAAAAATACAATATCGATGATATTGCTATGCATCATCTGCATGCTTGTTTAAATGTATGTTAAAATCAGGCTATTAACACGAATATGATGCAATTTTATGCGTCGAGAAAAGTGTCCTCCTCCTCCTCTTCATGAAGCATTAATATATTGTGATTAATTTTAGGAATCATCCTGAAGCCAGGAAACAATTAGGGGAGCCTTTAACAGGAATAAATGCAAAAATACAATATCGATGGTATTGCTATTCTGTGGGCGTGCACTACACACCTGTAATATTTGCATATAGTGGGCAGTATGTGTAGGCTTACTTAAACAGTGAAGGAAAGACTACCGGAAGGAAGACTTGTAACAAGTGTATCTAGAAAAGGAAGTGTGTTCTGACTTTCAATTTTAGTTGTGAATTGTATGCATTTATGTTGTTTGTTTAGGTGGCTGAGGAAAGTATCTAATAAGCTGGTGGCCATGAGAATGACAATGAAGAAATCATCAATGTATCTAAGCCAAACTCTGGGTTTTAAAGAAAAGGAATCTAGAGCACATTGCTCAAAAGCTTCCATATAAAAGTTAGCAATTGGGGGGGGGGGGGTAAATAATGGTGAGCCCATAGCTGTGCCTTCTTTTTGCAGATAAAAAGCATTTTGCCACACAAAATAGCCAGAACATAGTTCATGGGAAAAGGGTACCCTAATATTAGGCAGGAATTTGTTCCTGAAAAAGCAGAATTGTGATAGATAGTGACATTTATGAAAATTAGCAGAGACATCAAAACTGACTAATAAATCACTTTTTTCAAGTATGATGTCCTTAATTTTGTTTACAAAGTGTTGCTTGTTTTTAATATAGGAGGGGAAATAATCTACCAACTCCTTGAGTGTTGATGTTTCCTGGCTAAATGACAATTGGGACTTTAGATACCTTCAACTATTGGCCGAAGCTGTACCATAAATTCTTGGAGAATGCATAGTGCAGAAGTATTTTTTAATTGTATCTGTGGGCTAGAATGCAAATGATTTAAGTATTTCGTCTGTTTTCTTTTTAATCCTATTAGTTGGGTTATATTTCACAAGTCGAAAGGTGGTGTTGTCTGAGACTAAATGATTCATTTTTTTCCAGGTAAGTTGTTTGGTTTAAAATCAACTTGTGAAATATAACCCAACTATATATATATACATAATACAATTCAGAACTGAACTGACATTCCTAATACTAAAGAATGGAATAATTTAGGTAACAAAAATTGATTTATTATGCAATGCATTGCTGAGGCTTCAATAGATCTTTACAAAGCTTATCCAGAAATGCTGAAAGTCCAGCAGCCGAAAACTTTAATCCCAAGTGCTGCCAATCATCCAAAATACCGAATAGGTTTAAGAGGGTGGTTGGAAACATTAAGGATGTAATCGTGGGCTTTCATTTTCCTGTCATAACCTGATTCTCTCTCTATGTTCACTGGGCATCTACAGATGCCTTATGGTCACTACGATGCTTGGTGATGTTCCACACCAGACCTCGCCATGTAGTCCTGTTGTTTGCTTTTCTGACAGCTTCAACTCTCTGAAGATCAGTCACCCCACACATGCCATCCATCCATCTCATTGATGGGTCTACCCCTGCCTCTTTTTCCAGGAACTTTACCTTCTATTACTGTTCTGAGAAGTCCTCCTTCCATCCTTTCTATGTGTCCAAAATATTTTAACTTTCTTCTGTCAATATCCTTAAGGAGCTTTAAAGTTCTACTAATCTTTTCTAACACCCATTCATTTGTACGCCTTTCAGTATATGATATCCTCAACAGCCTTCTGTAACACCACATCTCAAAAGCAGATATCCGTTTCTTCTTTGATTTCTTTAGGTTTTAAGTCTCGCATCCATAAGTCGCTGTTGGAAAAACAACTGCATCTAAAATCCTCAACTCTGTTCCCATGGAGATAGATCCATCCTTCCAGCTTTTAGACAGGTCTCTGACTGTTGGTTTAGCCATTCCTAACCTTTTTCTGACATCTTCTGAACAGCAATTCTTCACATTAATAATGGATCCCAGGTACTCAAACTTGCTGACTTCCTCAATTCTTTCTCCATTAAGATACATTTTTTTCTCAAGAGCTTCTCTGTTTGTTTTTCCTTGAGAACCATGACCTTTGACTTGCTAGAATTGAGTTGAAATCCTCTGTTATTATTGATCTTGTTAACTTTGTCAAGATTTAGTCCTAGTTCTTCCATGGCATTACAAAGGAGTACTGTATCATCAGCATATACCTCAGATTACTGATCAATCTACCTCCTATCGTAATGGCTATCCTGAGCTCATCCAATACTTCATGCATGATGTCCTCTGCATATATACTAAACAAGTGAGGAGAAAGTAAACATCCTTGTCTAACTCCTTTTTCCAACTTGAAGCCAGTCAGTCAATCCAACACCTGTTCTTACTGTGGCTTCTTGCTCCTTATACAAGTTGGCTATCAACCTGATAGTGTGTTGAGGAAAACCCATTCTTTTCATTACTTCCCACAATTTCATATGCTCAACACATTCAAAAGCTCTAGAGTAGTCTAAGAAACACATTACCAGAGGGAGTCTGAATTCTTTATATTTTTCTATGATCTGCTAAGGCAAAGGATCTGATCTCTGGTGCCCCTACCTTTCCTAAAACCTGCTTGTTCCTCGGGCATCTCTGCCTCAACTTTGGCCTCAATCCTATTTAGCATGATCTTTAATAAAATTTTGCTTGGAAGAGATATCAAACTAATAGTTCTATAATTCTTGCATGCCTTCATATCACCTTTCTTGTGTAGTGATATGAAAACTCACTTCTTCCAGTCTCTAGGCCATGATCCTGTCTCCCATATCCTTGTAATCAATCTATGAAACACTCTTATCCCTCCATCCCCTGTGGCCTTAATTAACTCTGCTGGGATTTCATCTGCACCTGGGGCCTTATTGCTGTTGAGCTGCTTAACTGCTCTTTCAATTTCATGACTAAGTGGAGGAGGTTCCAAATCAAAATTTTCTTGGTGGGAGGACTCCACATTTTCTTTATCCACTCTGCTGTACAGTTCCTCACAGTATTCTTTCCATCTGTTTTTGATTTCCAACTCTTCTGTTAGTAATGATCCATTCCTGTCTTTGATGACATTAAATTTTGGCTTAAACTTGTGCTTTAAGTCACGAACTAAATAAAACATCCTTTTATAATTATGCCTTCTCATCTGGAACTCTATTTCTTTGTCCTGCTTGATGGCTCTTCTGATTTCTCTATGTAATCTCTTGTATTCTTCGGTCCCTGTGTCTCTTTGATTTTCCAACCGCCTTCTTTTGATTAGTTCCCATGTTGAATCTGATATCCATGGGTCTCTCAGTTTTCTTATTGGGCCGAGATACGCCTTCGCTGTATCTTGTATTATCATCTGGACTCCTTCCCAAAGCATTTCTGGTGAGATTTCCTCATTGGTCTCCAAAAAATCATCCAGCTGAGTTGATGTTTCTTCTGTGAATCCACTGGGAATTACTCTAACATCCAATCTAGTGGAATGTGCCTGCCCTGGAAGTTTTCGGAGTCTTAGCCTTACTTTGGCTCTTACCAGCTGATGGTCTGTACCATAACCTGATTAAATGTGTTTAATGTAGTTCCAATATAAACTTTTTTATTTTTTATCATCTGTATATCACACACACACAGTCTGTCAAAAAATGTATACACACTTAAACAGATGTTGTCTATGGACTTTTTCAAAGTTGGATTGAATTATGGTAGAAATGTGTAGTATGATGTTATTTCAAAAGATGTCATTACTCACATGAATAATAGCATCAACATGTTAATTCGAGGAATGCAAGACCATTTTAAAGTGGTATTTCAAATTTGAGAATGTTGAAGTTCAATGACAATGGAGGCATGAGTTTGCAACACAACCTTCAACATGCCTGACAATTGCACGTATCCGTGATTACAATAAGTTTGAGACCCATGGTACTGTGTATGATGTGCACAAGGGAAGATCCGGGAGGCCTTGAACAACAACAATTTTGCTTCCTCGGCTTTACATTATGGTGGGAGGTCACTCTCTATCCCACCATAATGTATAACATCATACATCTCCTAGGAGATGGGTTTTACATTATGGAAAATACTAAGAATAGTGATCAGAACTTTCCCCACCTTTGCTATGAGTTTGCCCTAGTTTGTACTACGTATTTGGACGACATGCTTTAGCTTACGCTAGTAGTCGCCAATACTTTTATAGTTACTATATTCGGTGAAACTCTTTGATTCCGATCTTTGAGTTTCTTATTCGGTTTTGAAACAATGTGGGATTTAATATCCCCTTAATTTAAATAATATAAATGTATTTTCTTTTGTTATTGATATTTGTACATAATTTTTTATTTATTAAAATTATTATTATTATTTTTTAGATTTGTCGTACTTTTGTGTAGCATTACATAGCTTGTGTTCTGTGCATATATATGTTTTCCTGATGATAACCTCAATACAGAAGTCAAAATGTTGAATGCTATGTTCATAATTATAAGTAAAGTAATTAATCCAACAAGGGTGTTTTTTTCCCCATAAATTCTTCACAATGAATGGTGACCATCATGTAACCTTAAAATAAAGAAGAAGCACTATATTCTAATAACTTTCTATAAAAGGGCAGATTCTATTATAATAAAGAACAAAATTATCCAATTGTTTAAAATGCACAAAAATAAATAAATAAAATAAAAAAACATACAGGATTGTTCCTCCATTGTTCTTTAAATTTTGGCCTCAGCTTTTTTTGTACCACTACCTCCTGCATATCTTCAAGAGATGGATGTTGACCAACTTCTTCTTCAAAAGGAAGCATATATTCGGAAACTGGACCTGAAAATATTTTATATGTATGTATTTATATATCTCTACACTAATTATTACTATTCATCATTCATTAAAGCATTTAATAACTTCATAGCAAAGAATAAAAGTTACAATATATCATCTACATTGCTAATTTTTATTCATTAACTATAACTTTCACAATTTTTGACCGAAACAGACTACTCAATTAAAAAAAAAAATTTTATTTATTCACAATTTATGTGTGTCCCCCATAAGTACTAATTTATAAAAAGCATCTTATTTTATAAAAAAAATATGGATTTTGGAGTCTTAACAAAGTGTTTGCCAAAGCAGCCTTGCCCATGGTCAGAGCACTCTTCATATCAGTATTTCTGATTTGCAACCAACAATAATATGGATTTTGGAGCCTTTACAAAATGACATCCGAAGGGGGGTTGCCTAACCACCTTGCATCTCGTTACAGCATTCTTCATATCTGATGAACAAGATCCTATTCTGGAATATAATATTGATTACATAAGACATTTTGCCAGTCTAGGTGGTTGAGCAAATAATACTTCTGATTTGCACCCAACTGGCTGTGGGTTCACATCACACTGCAGCATGGATGTTTATGAAGTCAAATTTGGCATGAAAATCAGATAAAAAGACCAAAACAGTGAAAATAGGCAGGAACATGGAACCCTTCAGCTGAATTTTGAATGGAGAACCTATAGAACAAGTAAAATACTTCAGCTTTTTAGGTGCAGTGTTTAGTGAAGATGGCAAGTTAAATCTGAAAACACAATAAAATATGCAAATCTGGTATAGTGGAGAAATAGATGAATAAATGTATATGGACGTGTGGACAGACTTATGTGTTCGTCAAACATGTTGTTTATTATTTTAACGGTATAATAGAACACAGAAACTAAGTAAATAATTGATTTATTAACTTGATGCTGATATTTCGCTGGTATTATAACCAGCATCTTCAGAGCACAAAAACACTGTTTGTCACAATACGCGAGACTAAAACAACATGGTGTACATTAACAAAATTGTAGCAGCAACACAAAGACTAGAGTCCTGATTTTGGCGCCCTCTATCTGAAAAAAAAAAAAAAAAAAAAAAAAAACCGCTATCATATATTGCTAGAGTCCTAGAAAAGTGCTAGTTTTTCCTTAATATGTCTCCCAGATCTTCGGCAAGTTAATACAGCCATATTTGTTGAGATTTGGAGTGTGTTTTAGGGCTTCTGTCGCCTCTAAGAACAATCTCTCTGATTTATATGGGTTTCTGTGTAGTACTTTTGTGTTTTTCCAGTTGATCCTGTGTGCAGGGGTATCCAGAGCATGGTCTGCTAGGCCCGACTTCCCATAATGATATTTCCGGACGTATCGTTTATGTTCGCTGATGCGGATATTCACAGTTCTTCCTGTTTGACCGTAGTAGGCTTGATTGCATGAGCAGGGTACTTGGTAGACTCCTGGATGTGAACTTTTACATAGAACACCTGGAAAAACAAGCAATCAATACAGCCACTCTCAAACCAACACTTTGGCTACGCTATGTTGATGATGTGCTTGCCATTTGGCCACATGGCCCTGAGACATTGAAAACATTCTTAGCACATTTAAATAGCCAACACCCAAAAATCCACTTTACTATGGAACCGGAAGCCAACAACTGTCTGCCCTTCCTGGATACACTCATCACACGTCTCCCAGATGGTTCCTTATCATTTTCAGTTTTCAGAAAACCCACACATACAGGCAGATACTTACACAAACAATCACACCATCATCCTTCTCAACAATATGGCATATTAAAAACGCTAACCCATAGAGCGAGAGCAATCTGTTCAAATGACAAGGCTCTTACTGCTGAACTGACTCACTTACGCCACACCTTCTTGGCCAACGGCTACAATCCACAAAAAATAAACAAAATACTAAACACTCCTAAGAAACCCCTCCCACCATCCACCACAGAGAACTACAACAAAATAGTCACCATCCCTTACATTAAAGGCACATCCGAAAAGATCTCAAGAATTCTCATTAAACATAAACTACGCACTACATTCAGACCATGTAGCAAATTAGCCACCCTCATCCGCTCACCCAAGGACAGCATTCCTCCTTTATCACATCCAGGAGTCTACCAAGTACCCTGCTCATGCAATCAAGCCTACTACGGTCAAACAGGAAGAACTGTGAATATCCGCATCAGCGAACATAAACGATACGTCCGGAAATATCATTATGGGAAGTCGGGCCTAGCAGACCATGCTCTGGATACCCCTGCACACAGGATCAACTGGAAAAACACAAAAGTACTACACAGAAACCCATATAAATCAGAGAGATTGTTCTTAGAGGCGACAGAAGCCCTAAAACACACTCCAAATCTCAACAGATATGGCTGTATTAACTTGCCGAAGATCTGGGAGACAGTCATATTAAGGAAAAACTAGCACTTTTCTAGGACTCTAGCAATATATGATAGCGTTTTTTTTTTTTTCAGATAGAGGGCGCCAAAATCAGGACTCTAGTCTTTGTGTTGCTGCTACAATTTTGTTAATGTACACCATGTTGTTTTAGTCTCGCGTATTGTGACAAACAGTGTTTTTGTGCTCTGAAGATGCTGGTTATAATACCAGCGAAATATCAGCATCAAGTTAATAAATCAATTATTTACTTAGTTTCTGTGTTCTATTATACCGTTAAAATAATAAACAAAATGTATATGGAATAAGACAGAAATTAGCCAAAACACTAGTAGCAGTAAAGTATATAAGACTATATAAGACAACAATATAAAAGACTGTGTTCAAACTAGTTTTAAGTTCTGGATTTGAGAGCTGGTGAGAAAAAAAAAAAAAGAAGCACTTGATCAAAGATTAGTGACCATAGATATGAGAGTTCAGAAAAATTAGGGGACTGAACACATCAATGGCAGAATCATATTAAAAATGAAGACCTTAGGAAGGAATGTGACACTGTTTGCATTCAAGAATGTGTGAGCAGAGCTAATCCTGGTATGATCACTAAATGGAATGGCTAAGGAAAAGTTTGAAAAACAGGTGTTTGATGGCAAGGAAAAGACCTAGAGGGAAATCAAGGTTTAGGTAGAGTTAGTCAGAAGTGCCTTAGAAAAATGAATTGTTGGAGTACTAACAAGAAACAGACTAATTTGGAGGAAAACTTGATAGGAGATTAATAATAATTAATCATTGTGAGAAGTAGCAGTGTGTAAAGAGGGCTCCCATTTGAGATAAGTTTTTTGAAATAATTAATAGTATATAAGTGTGTGTGAATGAATAAGATTTGCTATATAATTTGTGCGCTTGTAGTGTTATTAGTTGTGTGATTTTTTTGTTAAGTTTATTTACAAATTCTTTGAAATTAGAGCTCAGTATAGCAACCAGTGAAGGAAAGATGGTGACGGCTTTGTTCATGCAGGAATTCAATTTCGATTTCAGTCATTTCATGAAATGTGAGGTGTGCTATATGTACTCATTTGATTATATTGATAGATTGTGGATATTTAAGATGGAAGGAGGGTGTGAGCAAAGTGTGAGCTGAATGAGGATTTGATGAGTGCTAATATGTTGATAACTGAAAGTGTTAATAGCAAGAATGCAGCGAAGAGGACGAGTGCTCATCTGATAGAAAAGGACGGTGTAAAAGATTTGAAAGATCAGTTGGTTAAGATGAGGCAAGAGATGAAATGGACATAGACTGAAGTTAAGAGAATTCAAGATATGTATGAAAGAGTGAAAATGATGAAGACGAATAATGTTGGTATAAAAGAGGTAACAAAAGACCCACAAGTGCGTTGTATGGTGATACAATTATTAAAGTGTGCAGGACGAAAGAATGCATACTTTATGCATTCTTTCGTTTTACTGGAGGTAGAATGAGTAGAGTGATTGAGGCATTAGATATGAGAAATAAGTGAGCAAACGAGTTGGTGGTTGTAATAGGTACAAATGACTTGACTGCAAACAAAGAACATGTCAGACTGGATATTAGGAGGTTGTTGTTGAGACGGATAAAAGAGAATAGTGTGATAAGAAAGGTAGTAAGCATGAGTATGACAGTGGTGAAATGAGGAGGACAGCAAGGATTATGAATGATATGTTAGCAGAAATGTGTGAGGAGAAAGGAGTGCAGTTTATCATTCTGTGGAATGAGTTTGAAGGACGAAGCATTTGAGTGGTTTGGTGTGAGTGGCTTGGAGAGACTGCTGCTGGAAGGTAGAAAAGTGAGTGCAGAGAATGAATCTAATCATGTGGTAAGTGATATGGAAGAACAGGAGTAAGACAGGAGAGATTGAGGAGGTAATTGTGAATGAAGAAATGAGTGGCAAGAGAGACAGGTAAATGGGGAAGGCTCAGGGTGACGGAGGAACACAGAATGAGAAAGGTAGATGCTCCAAGAGGATATGAATGCATGTACATAAAAAGGGAAGGGGATGACCTGGAATCAAGAGAAAACAGATGGATCTGAAGAAGGTTCAAAGATGAATAAGAAGAAAAAGAAATGGCTCGAGTTAAGTATGGAGAAGTCACATCAAATAAGTGGTGTCAGTGGAACTAGCTATAGATCCAGGAATAAGTTGCTGTGTTTGTATACAAATGCTAGAAGTGTAAGAAACAAGGCAAATGAAATAGTTGCATTGAGTCTGTTCATCCAAAAAAATTGTTGGGATAAGTGAGATGGTTGGATGCCCTACGTATTCCAACAACTGGATGGACTCCCTCATTACTTCAACCTTAGTATCACCTCTGAGTCTGGCTCCCACTGAAGAGACCTCAATAAAGGTCAAAACTGGTGTGGATAGTGACCCTTCCCATAATGCATAGCATCATACATGTCCACAAGGAGATATACTTTGCATTATGGGATACCAAAGCAAGTGATGTGAAGTCTTAGCTTCTTTATACGAGTTGCCCCAATCCTGAAAATACTTCAGGCGCAAACTTTGTTTGCTTACACTTGGATAAAGGATTAAACCAAGTATATAATTTCTTGATATCTTTAATTTATGGATGAAAGGGTTTGACATGTTTTGTGAGGATAGAAAGGGTAAAAAGGGAGAGGGAGAGTGCTATTCATTATAGAGAAAGAGTTATGTCCATACAAAGCAGAGATGCAAGAGGGAAATAGTCCCAGTGGTTTTGAGGCAGTATGGTGTGAGATAGAGATGAATAGAATGAAATACTCAGTTGGATGTTGTTATATGAGGTGTGGCTATTAAATAACGAGACTGGTTGCAAAAATGACGTTTATTATTATAACTGTACAACTTAATTGTTATCCCCTTCAACATACTCTCCTGCTCTATCTATACATTGTTGCATACGAATTTTCCATTGTTGGAAGCAGTGCTGCAAATCATCAGGTGTTATCTGCTACAGTGGAGTTGCCATTTTCTCCTTTACTTCATCCACTGACTGAAAATGGGTGCCCTTCAATGCAGATTTCAACTTTGGAAAAAATGTAAAATTCGCAGACCTGAGTCTGGCAAGTAAGGTGGATGATCCAACACTGGGATCTTCTTATCAAGCAGATACTGCTTTACAGAGTGCACTGTTGGCTGGAGTTGCCTTGATGGATAATCCAAACGTTGTTCTTCCACAGATTGGGTCTCTTCTTTCTCACTCATTCTGTCAGCTTGGCCAGAACCTCAAGATAATAATGTTGGTTAACTGTCAGACCTTATGGTACCTATTCAACCATTATCACGTCATTAATATATATATATATATATATATATATATATATATATATATATAAAAAGATCAGCATTGCTTTCAGTTTTAACTTGCTCATTTTTGCTTTTTTGACATTCAAACATTCGCGCATGTGACATTACATTATCAGCGTACACCTGCTGGAACAGTTTCAAACACTCGGTCGGTGAATTCTTTAATTTCACAGGGAATTTGAGATTAATGCACTGCTCGAGTTTAACATTAGACATTGTTACGGCAAAGCGACTTCACACATTTCTTTTATAACTGCCTACAGACTAACAACGAGCGACAGTGAACAATGCTTATCTAACTGCTTCTAGAACCTTCAAGGTCATTCACGGTTCAAGCACCTCCCGCTGCTACGAGTACACGATTCACAGTGCACGTTATCTCTTTTTTTAGTAGATCTGATAATGTGGATGGTAGCGACTATGAAAGTAGAGATGTTGTTTATTATTATAATTGTATAATAATAAACTGTATGAAATGTATAATCAAATTAGCCAAGCAAATAAGAAAGGGGGTGATTATTACAGGTGATTTTAACTATGGCAATTAAGACTGGGATGATGAGATAGCAACTGGAAGTAAATAAATTGAGTTTCTTCTGTTTTTTGAGGGACAACTACCTGAGACAGTATGTAACAGAGGGCACACGAGGATTGAGGGTCTTGGATTTGATCATCTCATCACAGGATGTAATTATAAATGAGGTGTCAAATCACCCTCCAGTTGGTGAAACAATTATCTGAGTGGTTGCCAGCAGTGTGAGAACCTCTGTCAGAAAAGGGTATATATGGAACTACAATGCTGGTGATTATGAAGAGCTCAGGAGCAGGTCTGGAGAGAGGCAGGGGCGGAATGCCACAGGCAGAAAAGTAAAAAGGCAGAAAACTTAGAGTTTATGTTACAATTATATTGGATGCAGAAAAAATTTAAAAAAAAATACATTAAATTTATATATACATATTTATAAAGATAATTATATTTTATTCTAATAATATAAGCTCCAAATAATTATTTTTATTTTGATAATCACTGGGACCAGTACCGTCGACAGGGTATAGTATAGAGGCAGCCTGCCTCATGGCACTGCTTAACACTCGGGCGCTCCACTCACATCTGACAGATAGATGCTAATTTGTTAATATGAATATTCTTTAACCTATCTATTGCATAGGTTGAAGGTCATGAATAGTTGCACGTGAGTATATTACGAGCGCTATTTTGCACTTTTGTTGCTGTCAGTTTGGTTTAACATGTGTTATGCAAAGATTTGTGATATTTGACCCTGCAGAGGTCCTGGCAGATCTGACAGATACTCGCTAATTGACATAGATATTTTATTGTATATAGGTTGAAGGTCATGGCTAGATGTGCATGCATATATTACGAGTGATATTTGATGGTAAATTGTATCTGAGAGATACCGTGAGCTCCAATGTCAGTATAGCTCATAAATATAAATACTTAGATCATTCATATGCTGAACAACAACGTGAAAATACGGCGCAGAATATTTATTAGAAATCTCGTAATGCAGTTAGTGTCAGAACAAATAAAAATGCATTCAGAAATCTCTACAGGTGTGAATAGGACTTTACACCTGAAACTTCATCAATTTCAGAGACAATTTGAAGGAAATTCTAATGACGACATAGATATGGCTCCCTCGACAGAAAAAGATGTTTTATGTGCTATGCATCCAAAATGAGTCGCTTATCAAAATATTTTTGCAAGCATTGTAAAAAGTATTATGCTTTCAGCATAGCAATATTGAATGCGATGACTGTTATGACAGTTTTGTAAATCCAACTATTGAAGATTCTGATTAATTAATGTTAAACGCATTTGTTTAGTTTTATTTTCTTTCATTATCAATGTTTGCGTTATTTTGTAACAAAAATTTTTATTCTTTATATTTCTTTGTTTCAATAATTTCTAGATTGTAACTGAAAATAAATAAACCATCATGTATTACTGAAATAGAAAGCCAAAGGCTTATTTATCATACATGTCCTCTAGAACAGCACTTCCTAAACTGGGGGCCGCAAGTTTTGTTGAGGGAGCCGTGAAATAATGAAAACAAATTTAAAATGTTGTAAGACTAAGTAGTTCTTTTTTTTTTTTTTTTAATCTTAAAAGAAACACATTTAATTTTTTATTATTTATCATTTCTTTTATGATATTTTTTTATATTTTAATGGAAAAAATCACACATCGGTGTTCGCTCACAAATGTTGCTTCCTGCATATTTCGGCACTTAATGAATATTAGTAAATATATGCTTATTCATATGTTTCATTTCAAAGGCATTGATAAGAAGCACAAAAAAGCCTTACAAACGCAAAATCTTGAATATAAACTGTATTGAATATAAATACAATAAATATTATAATAATATATGTCTGTAATACGATTTTTTTTTTCAATTGCCATGAAATATTTTAATTTTTCCAAAGGGGGGCCCTTTACATCCATAAGTTTGGGAAGCACTGCTCTAGAAGATGTGCTTTACATTTATGGAAAATACTAAGGATAAAAATCACACATCGGTGTTCGCTCACAAATGTTGCTTCCTGCATATTTCGGCACTTAATGAATATTAGTAAATATATGCTTATTCATATGTTTCATTTCAAAGGCATTGATAAGAAGCACAAAAAAGCCTTACAAACGCAAAATCTTGAATATAAACTGTATTGAATATAAATACAATAAATATTATAATAATATATGTCTGTAATACGATTTTTTTTTTCAATTGCCATGAAATATTTTAATTTTTCCAAAGGGGGGCCCTTTACATCCATAAGTTTGGGAAGCACTGCTCTAGAAGATGTGCTTTACATTTATGGAAAATACTAAGGAAAGTGGTCTGGGGCTTGCTCAACCTTTACTACAAGTTGCCCATAAGGTACTACTTATGCTTACATTCGCCGAAACTTTTAGTTTCTATATATGCGGCACGAGCAAAACTCTTGTAGTTTCTATATTCGGCTATGAAATAATGTTGGATTCAATATTCGCTTAATGTGTACTGTCATGTATCATATTTGCAGTGTTTTTGCTTTATGTTTTTTTGCATTTTAGCACATACTAGTAATCAATATATCTCTTAGATATACCGCATCGCATGCTGTAAAATTACCGCTGCGAGCTCCAGAGTGTTAATAAGGGCACTCGTTCAGCCATATTACGGCAACAATTGGTTGCCGATATTTTACAAAAATACAGCATTTAGTTTACCAAATAAAAGAGGTACCATTTCCCAGTTAAATATGTGCTTATTATATTTTATTAATAAAAAAATTATAGTCATACATACTAAAACTAAACATTTTAGAACCCACTTATCAGATACCCATAAAGTATCATACGATGTGAATTTCATAAATATTAAATTATATTATGCATGAATTCTCCTCGCTCTCTGCAGTAAACAACATGCCCTCCACAACAGCAATTATTATTACATTGCACCTCCAGGGAGTCCAAAGACTCATCGAGGGAGGGAATTTACAACTCTTCGTCTCACTACTCCACCAACCTTCTTCATCTAATACGAACGTCATCTACCGCTGACTACCACCACTAGTACTTTCACAGACAATCACAAACATCCATGCCCATGGCAGGATTCGAACCCGCAGCCTTTTGGCTGGAGAGCAGATACGCTAACCACTCGGCTAACCAGGCCGGCATTATACTGCAGAAACACGAAAAACTATTAGTTTTATCATGTCAATGAATAAGGTTCACAGATATCTGCAGACTGTGTAATATATTTCTCAACAAATAGTGATTACAGACAACTGGGAATATAAACACTAACTAATGAATTACATCTTCCCTCCATAAGAAACTGCTATATAGATCCAAGCAAAACCATGTTGCCGATGCAACATAAGGTTATGCTCGACACTACCCCCATCATGAACGTGTTAAAACTAAGAAATATATAGTGAATGTATTTCAGATATTATGGAAATCGGTTTAAGAGAATTAGCATTTCCATTCAATTGTTGCTTTTTGTTTGGGTCGCACGATCTTTTGTTAATACCGCACCAATCATATGCACTTCTTAATAGCTGCTTTTCTCTACTGGCCTACAATCATGCACATCTTTCATTTCTCATTAGTAATTTGTCGAAGATTGTTCATTATGTATCTCAAGTCTTAAATTACTGGTAATTTTTGCTTGATATAATGGGAAAGAAGATGTTTCTATTTGGGTAGATAATTTTAACATTGCGCACAAGTCTTCTTCTGTTCTCGAGAGCAAACCACTCTCGAGGACAGAATCGATGGAGAATAGAAGCGTCTTGGTAAGTCATACCCATTTTCAGTTTTTTTTTCCTGAAAATTTTAGTTTCTGAAAATCCCCGCACATATCTCACACCATAATTTTTTTAGCTTTAATTTTGGGAAAAAAGTGCGAGTTATATTCAAGTAAATACAGTAATTTTTTTAGCTTGCAAATTCTAAGTAAGGATCATTCATTAAATACTGGATTTATATAATGCACAAAAGAGAGCAATATAGCAGATATAGAAATAAGCAATTTCACTCCTCTCTCACTGATGAAAAATTATTTATATTAAGTAAAAATGTATAGTATCTTTATAAATTTTGTTCTATTAAAAATAAATTTTTTTAATTCTGTACTTATTTTTGATAGACAAATAAAATTTTAAAGATAATAGTTTATAAATTATAAACATATTAATCAGAGGCGCATTGTACTAAAATCACAAAAGAAGAAGAAAAGCCACAACGCCCAGAAAAAGGTATGTGTAAATTTCTCTTCTTTTATGCTACATATATTTATTAGTAAATATACATCTACAGTGCCCTAAGAATCCGTGAGTAAAAAGCCAATGACATTTAAACAGGGGCACTCCTAAACAGAAACAGGCAAAATAGCCGTAAATATAATAGTTTGTTAAGAGGAGTAACACAGGAGTTTTCCCAGAAACAATATCCATAAATTTTTTTTTGTTTAAATGTGCATCTAAATTCAAATAAAACAAACATTTACAATGAAATATATTTTTATTTATTTATTTATTATTATTTTGATAAGGTACTTGGTAATAGTGAAAATTAAAGAAAGGATACACAGATATCTGAAGTTCCAGAAACACTGATCTATCCAAATATTTAGTCTGTTCGTTTTCTTAAATTCTGCTTCATATTTGGATAGACGAAACAGCTTGACATACACTTATATTTTTTTCAGTGTCATTTCAATTTTGAATGTGAAACATATTGAGTGTATTGTGTATTCTGTGTTTAAGTGACTTTGGAGAATTTTTGACTTTGTTTTTAATTGTGTATTTATTTTTGATAGACAAATAAAATTTTAAAGGTAATAGTTTATAAATTATAAACATATTAATCAGAGGCGCATTTTGCTAAAATCGCTCGTGGCAGCATACTTTACATCTTACATTGCTCTCAATAATTATAGTTAACCATTAATTATCAAATTTTCAAATTATTGCATAAATTAATTATTTATAGTAAAAATCCATTGCCTTCTACAGATTTTTACTATAAATAATTAATTTATAGTAAATCCGTTGCCTTCTACGGATTTAGTAGAAGGCAACGTGTTTAAATCGATTTTTTAAAATAAGATTTAATTGTTTTAAAACTCTTAAAAATAATAAATTAACTAAAAATTAATAATTAATAGAAAAAGGATAATTTATCAATATGAAATTTATTGTCATTTAGATTAGTAATTTGAAAGAGAAAAAAAAGTTATCGGGAGCTACTTTTCTCAAAAGGAAAAGAGAAAAGGAAGAGCAAGTAAAGAAAGCAACAAGCGATATAAGGAGATTTGGAATTTGTGTGAGCAAGGTGTGCTCACCTTGCTCACACAAAGAGAGTCAAGAGCAGGTTTTTTGCATGGAGAGTGGTGACTGATTGGAATACATTGCCCAAGAGTGTGGTGAGCGCAGAGACAGGAAATATATTAAAGGCACAGTATGATAAGCTATGTGTATAATAGTGGACCTCCCACGATGAGTCTTTGACTCCATGAAGGTTTTTATAATAATAATAATTATTATTATAAATCGTTCACATATCCGCAAAATTTTCTTACATGCCAGTTTGCTATCCCTGTATTCATGTGTATTATATTATTAGCTTGCTGAATGAATTTTGTTACCTCGTATTTATGGAGGTAAGTTTGTAGTTAAATATGTGATTTATCTTAGTAATGATTTTTTAAATAAATTATTAATTTCATTTTCTTTATAGCTATAGCCGTGTTGTTTTTAACTTGTTATTTTACAAACTCTTGCATATATTTGAAATTGTGCCCATTAACTACTATATGGAGTTTTACGTTAATATTAAATAAGGAAATTTTTAATTTTATTTTGCTAATTTATTTGTTTTCTTAATGCAGTAAAATCAGATAAAAATTATTGTGTAAAGGGGCTAGACTTAGCATATGACAATTCAATTCTAAATTTTTTAGTTTGTTTTGGGACTATACTTTATGAAAAAAATAAAGTTTTTTATGATTTCAGAAACAGACAAAAATGGCAGACCAGAGAAAGACGAGCAGAACGAGAAGTTATTCCGCACTGTTTTTTTCCGGTCAGTTTGGTTTAACACATGTTATGTAAAGGTTTGTGATATTTGACAGTAAATTGTATCTGAGCGATATCGTGACCTTCGATGTCAGTATAGTAGTTTTTTTTTTTTTTTTTTTATTCTTTGTTCAATAATTTCTAGATTGTAACTGCAAATAAATAAACCATCATGTATTACTGAAATAGAGAGCCTAAGGCTCATTTATCATACATTATGGAAAATACTAAGGAAAGTGATCTGGAGCTTACTCCACCTTTACTACGAGTTCCCCATAAGGTTGCTTATGCTTGCATCCACCGAAATTTTCAGTTTTTATATATTCGGCAAGAAATTCTTGTAGTTTCTATATTCAGCTATGAAATAATGTTGGATTCGATATCCACTTAATTTGTACCATCATGTATTATATTTGCAGTGTTTTTTCTTTATGTTTTATTGCTTGTTACTGAAGTCTGGAGAGTAATTTTGCTTGTTATCATAGAATTTATGCCAATAAGAAAAAAAACTAAAACTATTCAAACCACTCTTGATAACTTCTTTTGATAAAAAAATTGCAGTAACTAATGTAGGTACAAGTATTTATTTAACATTTACCTCGCATTCATTTTTTATCTTTCCTAAAAGAATACCACAAAAAAAAAATTATTAATACAGTAATCGATCATGGATGAATTGTAATTTTTACCATTGATTATTAGATTTGATTAACGTGATTTTGATATACGCGGTAACATCGAGGGATTAATTAACCGTGTTAATCGAGGGATACCTGTATATTTTCACACAGTGGAAAATTTGGAATCTGATCACTGTCTTATACAGAGGTACATTCCTTATCCATGTTTATCACTGTTTTCCCTATCATAACAACAATTCTCTAGTCTTTGCAACACTTGCATTCCCATATTCAAATTTCTTAGCTGTTGCAATGTTTTTTGTCAAATTTTATGGAAACAAAAGTACATGAAACTGGAATGTAAATAAATAATTTACTGACTAAAATGTCATTTTAATTTTGTTTTTTCAGACTGTGATATAGTTAAAGTGTCTTTGATCATACTAGCTTGAACTGGCCAAACATCAGCTTGTAAATAATTTATTTTAGTTGGCAAAATTATTTGTGTTCCAGGTTCACATAGTTTTTGTTCCACTTTCACCACCTCTTTCAGCTGTCACCCACACATCCTGAATCATATCCATCTCCTGAAACACAGCTCCACTCATACAGTTCACAGCTGTATATCTTTAAAATGCAACACTTGCACTTATTAATATCAAAACTGCTACATCACTCACTGTCCAAACTAAAAGTTCATTCAAATCTTCAAATTATCAAAATTCATACACCGGATATTATCATATGGACTATCCATGTAGTCTGAAGACTCATTACAGAGGCTCACCCTAACATTCACAGTACTTCTCATACCTCTTCTTAAACTCATTCACTGAAAAGCACTCTAAAAAAATACTTTGGCAACCTGCTACATCATTCACCACTCCCTAGTTAAAACATTTAGTTGCCATACCCTTTTTAACTACTTTCTTAAACAACTTCCAGGAGTGACCTCTTGTTGTCATATATTGAAAAAATTCTTCTCCCTCAAGCTAAAGCATCTTTAGTAACTTATGTTTCAGTCATGCCCCCTATTTTAATCATGTACTCTCAAACTTAGCCCTTGCCTGAGTACTTGTGCAAATATTGTGTGAGGAGGATTATGGTACCTATATGGAAGATCCGCCTGAGTGTGTATGACTTCTTTTAATGTGGGAGCATTGGTGCACTACGAAAGACAACAGTGCTTGACAGGTCAAAATTTAATGCCATTAGCATGACAACCAAACAATTAGAAAATTGTGTTTTGCTGCAGCCTTATATCATTTCACATTGATTATAAAAGTATAATAGTAAAAATTTTTTCAATATCTTCTTCTTCTGCCTAGTAAGCTGTTGAGGTCATTTTGGACTGAATTTAGTCTAGAACCTCCTCCCTTACTGTCCTAGGGTGCCTTTACCAGAGTACAAGATCTAAGAGTATTGTTCTCAGGATCACAGAAACATGCAAACCTATCTACCATGGCAGAGTAGAGTACCAGTCCACTAAGAGGAATTGTTTTTATAGGTGATAAACAAACAGTGGAAACATTAATTAGATTCATATATATACAATATCTTTACAAGGATCGCTAATGACTAAGGCATAGCCGATTGGATAGATCAGCTAAATTTTTATGAAGTCACAAGAGAAATATATTAATAGTTTTGATGCAGGTTATTTAGATTTCAGCAAAGCCTTTAATAGTAGTCTTCATGTTAACCTGTCAATTAAAATGCAGTACATGAGTACTGATGATAATTGGCACATATTTGATCACCTCAATTTCTTGATGAAAAGTGTTAAAGGATTGAGTTAGTGACCAGCTAGTAAGAGGACTGTGGAATGCTCCCTGTGACTGTAAGCTGGTGACATGGTAAAAAGTCCTTTTAGATTGAAGATTTATAAAAAAAAAGTAATAATAAAAATAAAATAATAATAATAAATAAATAAACTTTTACTGAAGGAGGTTTATAATGCTGATGCAAAATAAATTTTTTAGTATAGGACAGGAGGGAGACAAACAAGGATCAGTCATCCCTAGAAATTCTGTTGGAATGCCATTAGTAAGTGCTCAAAGAATAGAATTTTTGCTTATAAAGTGGTGGATGAGTGGGATAAGTAACCAGAGGTAGTTATAGCTACTTTGTTAGTGAATGAGTCCAAAAATATGATAGACATTGATGATGGTTAGTATGGGCCTCCCATTGTGAGTCTTCAGACTGCATAAGATAATAATAATTTATTGAGATGGTTAAGGAATTGGATGATAGATCAGTGATAATGAATAGCATTCAGAGAAAGAAGCATCCTGGAGTGTCCTTTTTACTTAATATTTTCATATATTTATTAGTGCCAAATATTAAAGGCTGTAGTAAAATAGCTAAATAGTAAAATCTCTGTTTGCTGGTGATAAAACTGAGTAGATATTAAATTGCCTAGATTAGTATAATTTTCTTTAGGATGATCTTATACATTTTGAATTGTGGCCAGATAAAGAAGATTAAATTGTAATGTGGAGAAGCAACATTATTATTAATAATATGTGACACTTCCAGGGAGACCAAAGACTCATTGAGGGAGTGTGTGTGCCAACAGCATCGAATGATGACTCCTCCCAACTACTAACTACGCTCAAACTTGCTTAACTTTTTTTTGCATGAGCCATTAGTAGCAGAGGCTCTACCAATCGACCAACCTTTGATGGCAAAAATAAGACAGGATGGTGTCAGCAGTACTAATATATTTTTGTTTCTGAATAACTAAAGTTCAAGTAACCGCTTGACTAAGCCTGCTGCATAATTTGATAACAATATAGTTTTAAATTAATATAAACTGAATGGCATTAAATATAACTATTTGGATATTTTGATTGATCACAAATGTAAATTCAGGAGTTAGATTATTAAAATAATGAGTAAAGCTCAGAAAATAGTTTAGTTGGTTTAATTAATAGCAGCAGCTTTGTTTATAATAGAAAAGAAGTTATTGTACCATTATACTTGGTCAAACCAAAATACTATGACCATCCTTGTTATTTCAATCAACCACTCCACTATCACTTGGTGGAAGTAGCATGCATGACACTGTTCATTCAAAGCTGTTGATCAGCATTAGTGAGGGATGCAATATGATTGGCTTTGAAAAAAGGAATGATAGTAGGGTACTACTGGTTTAAGGATGACAGTACACAGGAAACTGTCAATATTGTAGACCAGTTGTAGGGCATTCTAGTTAAGGTGTTCCAAGAATGGAAGGACACTGGGCAGAACAGTATCTTGTCAGTGGTAGGAACCTGTGCCTCATCAACACTGATGGTAAATGCAGGTTGTTCAGCATCGGGCAACCTCTTAGACAAAAACTGTATAATTGTATTAGATGAAATTGAATCCAAAATGACCTCAATAGCTGACTAGGCAGAAGAAGAAGATACTCTTATAATTCAATGTGAAATGATATAAGGCTGCAGCAAAACAGGATTTTCTAATCGTTTGGTTGTCATGCTAATGGCATTAAATTTGTGACCTCTCAAGCACTATTGTCTTTAGTAGTGCACCAACACTCCCACATTAAAAGAAGTCACACACTCAAGTGTATCTTCCAAATAGGACTATAATCATCCTCACACAATATTTGCATAAGACCTCAGTCAAGGGCTAAGTTTAGAGTACTCTTCTTCTTCTGCAGCTTCTCCCACTTAAGTGGGGTCACTGTTTGTTATGAGTCTCTTCCACACCTTCCTGTCTTGGGCTGTCACCACATCCAAGTTCTTCATCTTCAAGTCCTCTTCTACCAGCTCCCTCCATCTCTTCTTTGGCCGCCCATGCTTCCGCCTTCCTTGCACATCCATCTGCACGACCCTTCTTCCCACATATTCGTCCTCCCTCCTCATCACATGACCAAACCATCTCAACCTTGCCTCCTGTATTTTCGCTCCTAAGTTTGTAACTTTCACTGTTCCCCTGACATAGTCATTTCTCAGATGATCCTTTCTGGTCACACCGCACATCCACCTAAGCATTCTCATCTCTGCTACTTCCATCCTACTAATGTTATTTTTCCTCAGGGCCACAGTTTCTATAGCATATGTCATAGCTGGCCTCACTACTGTCCTATAAATTTTGCCTTTCAGATTGATCGGCACCCTCTTATTGCATAACACTCCAGCCATCTCCCTCCAGTTCCTCCAACCTGCTTGTATCCTTCATCCCACTTCCTTCTCAGCTCCTCTATCTTCTTCCACTGTTGAACCTAAGTATCTAAAGTCTCTCACCTTCCTGATGACATTTCCTTCCAGCTCCAGATCTGTCTCCTGGCCACCGCCCACTGCACAACACATATACTCTGTCTTACTTCTGCTCAGTCTCATACCTCTCTCTTCCAGTACTTTTCTCCATCTTTCCAGTTTAGTTTCCGCTTCTTCTCTTGAATCTACACACAGCAAGATGTCATCTGCATACAACATTGTCCAGGGTGCATCTTCTCTCACCTCCTCTGTTACCACCTCCATCACAATATTAAACAGAAACGGACTTAATGCTGACCCTTGATGCAAGCCAACTGTTACTTGAAAACTTTCTGTCTGTCCCAAACAGGTCCGAACACTTGTCTTCACATTTCTGTACATTTCCTGCACCAACCTGACATATTTCTCCGGCACCTTCTTCTCCCTCAGACACCTCCAGACTTCTTGCCTTGGCACTCTATCGTATGCTTTCTCCAGATCAATAAATACCAGATGTAGCTCCCTTTGTTTCTCTCGATATTTTTCCATCATCTGGCTAAGTTTAGAGTACTAGTGAGTGATAATCTTTAAATAATGTTTTACTATACCCTCTGTGATGAGTCTTCGGACTACATGGGTATGTCCATATAATAATATCAGGTGTAAGAATTTTGATAATTTGAAGATCTGAATGAATTTTTAGTTTGGACAGTGAGTGGTGTTGCACTTTAAAGATATACAACTGTGAACTGTATGAGTGGAGCTGTGTTTCAGGAGATGGATAATTCAGGATCTGTAGGTGACAGCTGAAAGAGGGTGAAGTTAAGAGGAAAGTGTTGCAATGATTTCTTGAAGTTTTTGGAACAAAAACTATGTGAACCTAGAACACAAATAATTTGCTGACTAAAATAAATTATTTACAAGTTGATGTTTGGCCAGCTCAAGCTAGTATCATAGTATCATCAAAGACGCTAACAATATCACAGTCAGAAAAAACAAAAACTGAAATTACATTTTAGTCAGTAAATTATTTATTTGCATTCCAGTTTCATGTACTTTTGTTTCCATAAAATTTGACATAAAACATTGCAACAGCTAGGAAATTTGAATATGGGAATGCAAGTGTTGCAATGATAAGGAAAACAGTGATAAACATGGATAAAGAATGTACCTCTGTATAAGGCACTGGTCAGATTCCAAATTTTCCACTGTGTGAAAACATAGTCATTATTTTTAATGGAGATGCACAAACTTTGAGAAGGTCTAGAGATGAGCGATTAAGGTTATATGAAGACTGGATTGTTTGTTATAAGGAGAGGTGGGAAAGGAAATATAAATTTCAGTGGGGGAGGCAGAAACGAGAATATATGAGATACATTGGTGTCCAAAAGCTAAGGACAAACACTACTTCTGAAGATTACAACCACAAATTCAGACCAATAAGCATGTGGCAATTTGTGTAACTGATGATTCTGAGTAGAAAGCAGGTGCACATTCCAATTTTCAAATTACACGCAAAGGGGGTTACATGGTAGTACTCAAGAGGATAGTTTAAATATATTTTGTCAGCTTGGCTGGCTGAGTGGTTAGCGTGTCTGCTCTCGTCAAGAGGCTGCAGGTTCGAATCCTGCCGTGGGCATGGACGTTTGTGATTGTGTGTGGAAAAAATAGTGGTGGCAGTCGGCGGTAGATGGCGTTGGTGTAGTTGCTGGCATTTTACGATAAAAGAATTAATATATTTGAAATAATATATTAATTCTTTAATATAATAAAATAATAAATAATAAAAATCCCCCTCCTCATATTTAAAATAAATATGAGGGGGGGGATTGAAAGTTCTGATAAACACCTAGAACAAAAATGATATTAAAGCAACTGCTACATCCTGAATGAAGAACTTTATTAAAGAAATAATTCATTCAGGATTTAACAAGTCAGAAAAATCAGCTGAGAGAAAAAACTTGTACTCAAGCAGAAGAATTAAAGTACTAACTGTAAATGGAAATAGAATTACTTTATTTTAGCAGAATTGTAAGACCATGTAAAGAACTTCGTATATAAAGTAGTATTATATGAATGCATCATGTATATAATGAATGGGTAAATTAGATGTAAGTAATAGTCCAAAGGTCACAGGCAGGCCTGAGGCATATTCGTTTCCCGGAAGATGCGAGAAATCTCGCGATGTACCAAAATTCATGCGGAAATTTAGGAGGGTGCTATCGCAGCTAGTAACGAGGGTACTGAAAGGGGGGGGGGTGAAGGGAGAATAAAAAGGGTTTGCACCCCTTTCTCAAGGCCCTTTTTTCGCCTGTTTTGCTGTATGATGATTTGACTTCTCTCGTGGACCGGTGGTTCCTGATGGTGTTTCTTGGCGATAGTACGATATCGGACGGTGCGCCTTTCCCTTCGATGTTGGAATTTCTACTGGTACGAAAGCGTGAGATGTCAGCATAAGCTGTCTTCGCTCCTTTGCTGAAAGTTCCGATGGAATAATATCGCAGACGTATACCAGAAACGGCAGTAGAAATGACGATGTCCGAAACAGGTCGAAAATAGACGAGGGAGAAATGCCAGGTGCAGAGCATAGCTTAATCTGATGACCAAAGTGACCCACCACGTGAACGTAGGCTTATGGAAGTATCGAAAGAGAATACAAACAAACAAAGAAGGATAGTTCAGACGGACCTGGAGACCCTGCCCCAAGAAATGGTAAAGTACAGATTTTGTTGTATAATTTTCCCCATTGAAAAAAGGGAAAGATCATTGTAGTGTATTAATCGAGTATGGACAGTATTTGAGAACTTTAAGTGATTATTTAGCAGTGGCTGATGTCCATAAGACAAATTGTTAGGAATGATTATAGATGATTGTGACTAGTTTATTGGGCAAGACTAAAATAGTAGGTAGAAAATTTGGTAGAAGTGTATAATGTGTTAAGTCTCTAACTCAAAAGAAGGATTTATTGTTCATGTATTAAGAGTATTAATCAGTTTGAAAAGGTTTGATTTAGCATATCATCGAACTAATTGAAAGTGAGATTGGTCTAAGTGTATATTATGTCTTTAGATTCCAATAAATATGTTTTTTCTTTTATACCTGAGATTTGCCTGTGATACGAACCAAAACTACCATTCATTAATCTGAACCATAGCGGGGGGTGGGGGGGATTGAAAGAAAGGTATAACATGTTGTTATAGAGGTTACGACTGCAAACCAGAATTTACTTAGCCATAGTAGAGCATTTGATTTATGAGTATAAGCACTAAATTTATTCTCCTATGTGCACCAAAGGTCTGGAAAAGTCTCCCTGAATAAGAGTCCCCTCTATTGTAAGATATTGGCTGGCGCAGCATTAAAAAATAAATTTGTCGATATCTGAAGAGGAGATGGCCCTAGACAGAAATTAGAGGATTCGTTTCTTATAGCAAGGAATAACTTTTAACAGTCAGGGTATGCATGTGAGTAAATTTAGAAATTGGCCAGAGATATAGAATTTGCTTTCCTTATAGAATGAAGTGATACAGATATTAGAGTCAAGGAAATTTTGTAAGTCATGTAGTTAAAGTAGAGAGGGAAAAAAAAAAAAGAATAAGGGAAGTTAAAATTAAATAGGAAGAGCAACGACATACAATTGCACAGACGAAATATATAACAATGGCATAGACGACATATTTAACAATGGCGCAGACAACATATATAACACAACTGATATAACCACAAGAAAGAAGATACGAGGATATAAGAATATACAAACATAAATTGCCTTCATTACTCTGCTACTAGTATGTTCTTTCTTGTGGTTATATTATTATTATTATTATCTGAGACCTCCAGGGAGTCAAGGACTCATCGAAGGAGGCTGTAAATTACCCAACCCAGCTATCACAACTACCCTTGAATTCATTCACACTAGATGCACTCACTACCCATAAAGGTAGTGAGTGCATCTAGTGTGAATGAACCCAAATTATTCCACCCACTCACTGCTCTCTGAGGAAAAAAAAAAAAAAAAACCTAGCTCTCACCCCTTTCTTGACTGCAAATAAATTTAACTTCCATGGATGCCCTGATTGAGTGCGTCTAGTGTGAATGAACCCAAATTATTCCACTCACTCACTGCTCTCTGAGGAAAAAAAAAAAAAAAAAACCTAGCTCTCACCCCTTTCTTGACTGCAAATAAATTTAACTTCCATGAATGCCCCCCGTGTTCTCTCCCCACCTTCCATATAACGAAAAATTTCATCAGTTGAAATGCTATAACACCCATTCAAAAGTTTATAGATCTCTATTATATCACCCCTCTTTCTCCTGTTAACCAGAGTCTGTAATCTATATACTTGCAATCTGTCCTCATAATCTAAATCCCATAATATGGATAATCTTTGTGACTCTTCTTTGCACCCTTTCCACAGCTTCTTTATCTCCTTGGATGCCGGGAGACCAAATCTGCGCACAGTAATCCAAGTGTGGTCTTATCAAAGTCTTATAAAGGGGCAAAATTACTTCCTTATCCTTACATGTTTAGGTATGCTTCAACATAGCAATCATCAGTTGCTTTAATATCATTTTTGTTCTAGGTTTTATCAGAACTTTCCAGACATCCCTTTCTAGTACATGTTAATGTATTTCAACACAAATAGAAAATAAATAAAATATAAATACATTATATCCATAATGCATTAATAATACATGACTACATTAATTATTGATAATAATTACCTATTCAGAATATCCACCACTGGCATGTGACAAAATGTTTTTCCATTGTTATATGTTTGGTCGTACATGCTCTCAAGAAGGTTTTCTTGCAAGTGGAGCAGATTGTTGGTAAGCATAAAAGTACACTCATGTTCAAACCTATGAGCAAACACTATTTCTGAAGATTACGACTGCAAATTCAGATGAATCAACTTATGTCAATTTGCATACCTGATGATTCCGAAAAAGATGAGTACACATTCAAATTTTCGAATTGCGTGCAAAGGGATCAAGTGATAGCACTCAACAGGATAAAAGTAAAAAGTCTGTGCTAAGAGAACTGTTTCTGAAGGAGGCTCTTTTCACGAAGGAATAAAGTTGCAAACTTCGATGTCTTGTAATGTTTCAAAGACATAATCTAAATGATTTCACTTCATGTGAGGAAGAATTATTGGAAAGCTTGAAGAAGGCCATAAAATTACTGATATTGCCAGAGAGTTTGGAATCTCACATAGGATTGTATCCAGGCTCTGGACAGCATTTCAAATCAATGGAATGTGTTCCAGACATTTGCTAAGAGGTCACCCTCAATCTACGATGGGGCATTAAGACAGATTTTTGGTTTTATAACAGCAAAATGCAATCAATGCACCATGGCAGGTCAGCTTGCAAGTTGGTGCCATTTAAACACAAGTAGGTAGGTAGATATCTCAACAAATTGTGGCAAGATGTCTGCAACAAGTAATCCTATATGCCCAAAGGCCTGTAGTCTGCATCCCTTTATCCACAGCTCATCATAGAGCACATTTTCAGTGGTGTTGTATCCATAAAAATTGGACAAGACACCTATGGGGTAATATACTCTTTACAGATGAGAGTTGTTTTTGTCTTTCCTCTGATTCTAGGTGACACCTGATCTGGTGTGAAAGCGGTACTGCTTACCATTGTGAGAATGTTATTGAAAGGGATAGATATGGTGGTGATGGTGTCATGGTATGGGGAGGCATTATGTTTAATGGATGGACTGAGATATAAGTGCTGGAAAAAGGAACTATGACTGATGAATGATATTGCAACAAAGTTCTTCAATATCATGTTTGATTGTTTCATGGTGCTGTAGCTGAAGGATTTATTTTTATGGATGACAGTGCCACATCACATAGTACAGGAGCAGTGGAGATACTTCTGCAGGTCAAGGATGTTAATCAAATCAAGTGGCCAGCATGCTCTCCAGATCTCAATCCCATAGAACATGTTCGGGATGCAATTGGGAGACACACTGCTGCTCAAAATTCCCTTCCAGAAAACAAACAAGGCCTAATGCTTGCTCTGTAGGAGAAGTGGACCAGTTTGACTCAAGAACTTCTGAATCACCTGGTGATAAACATGGTACAACGTTGTCAGTGCTGCATCACAGCTGGGTGGACATATTCCATACTTGAAATGTCTCTCTGCATAGTTTTCTGTCAGCACTGTACATTAATTCCTTAACTACATCCTTAGGAAATTTGTAAGGTTTGCCAAAAATATATTGCAATTTAATTTGTATGAAATTTGTAACAGATTTTTTGTGTAATATAATTTATTAGTTATGTTGGCAATAAATTTATGTCCACATTTGGCTGTAATCATGAAAACTTTTTCATATAGAGGTAAAAATGTAGTTTGCCCTTAGCTTTCGAACACCAGTGTATAGGCTGATGAGGGGATTTCATTGGATTAACATTGAAGAAATTACACAAAGAACTGAGGGTAAAAGGAGGAGAAGAAGAGACCCACCCTGGAAATTGTGTAAAATGGTGGGGAAGAGATAAGCAATTTTTTAGATGGGGGATGGTGGGTGAATAGAATATTGCAGTAGTTTTCGTGAATGAGCTTAGGGTTTGATATACGTAGTTCACTGGCTGATACTACCCACAACAAAAACACTGATTCCATGGAGATTTGGTAGGATAAGAAAATTAACAAAATTTTAACAAAATGTTAAATTCAGTAAACTCATTACAGCATAACCAACAGAAAAGATTAATGTATATAAAGTTGTTCTCAATCATCAGGAAAATCATTCCCCACACATCTTTATACTACAGAAAAAATTCACTAGCATGACACTGAATTTGTACTGAATTTAAATTGTTACAGTTTATATCTTTTAAACTATTATTTATACCAGAGTGATAAATAAATTTTTATTAAAAATTCTAGAAACATATTTATAGAAATTATAAGTGATCACAATGTTTGCTGCTGATATTAAGATGAATCTTTTCACTTTCTTGTAAATCAACTAATACTTCAAAAACTAAAAATATAAAATACTAAGAATCTGTATAGTTTAAAAATACACACACATACTCAACTATTATGTTGCTTTATTATATTACCTTCTCGTGCAGAACAACGAGATAACAATTCCCAGAGTACTAGGCCACAGGCATACATATCTATCCTTAGAAAAGCATCTCTGTTAAAGTTTATGGCTCCTTCCAGCACTTCTGGTGCCATGTATCTTCTAGTACCAACCTGCATACAAATATTATTCAAAAATTCTAATTAAATAAATGATAAAGAAGATCAGGTAGAATGCTATTTAAAAATATCAGTTAATAACATTCTGTTGCTATACATGAACTGAAAGTGTTTACCTCACAGATTAGTTAGGGCTATAAAGTGAAGTTTGGTGTGTTTAATGCTCTCGCAAAATTAATGATTTTGATCTGTTTCATTGTGTTATTTCCTTAGAATAATTAGTTTTGTTAGTAATATTCTTGCTGATTTTTGTGTATTTATAACTAAAAATCAGAAAAGAAAAGTAAAAAAGATGGTGGTTTTGGTAGAAATAAATGATTTGTCTGGAGACTAACAGAAGTACTATCAGTAGGAACATGGAATGTACGGACACTTTGGATGTCAGGAAAGCTAGAACTACTTCACAAGGAAATGAAGAGATATCGGTGTGATATACTACAACTGGCAGAGATGCAATGGACATCAGGAGAGATAAATGGATGCGAAGTCATATGGTCAGGGCATGACACCAAGCACGAAGCAGGAGTTGGCTTCCTTCTTAACAAAAGGGGCTAGAAAAGCACTGTTAGGCTACAAACCAGTCAATGAACAAATGATAGTAGCAAGATTTCAAGAAAAAACAATTCAATATATCAACAGATATATGCACCCACATCTGACAATAGAAACAATACCAAAGCAAGATGTACCAATTATTGAAGGAGATTGGAATGCCAAAGTCGGAATAGATAATGATGGTTGAGAAAGCGTCATGGGAAAATATGGTTTTGGAGAAAGAAATGAATGAGGTGAAAAAATGTTTAGAATTTGCTGTGGATCACGAGATGATGATGATGATCTATAACACAAGATTCCAACAAAAGGACTGTAGAAAATGGACATGGCGATCAAATGATGGGATAAACCAAGAACATGATCGATATGATTACGATTAAAAGAAGATGGATAACTAGTTAATGGAATAAAAATATAGCCATCTATAGCCGCCAGAAAAAATAGCCGTTTGGCTTTTCATCTTAGAAGATGGATAACATTAGTACAGCAATGTCGAACTTTTCAAGGAGCAGATATAGATCGGATCATAGTTTAGTGATTGCAAACATCAAGTTGAAATTAAAAAGAAAATATAAACCCCCATCATCAGAAACGAAGGGATACAGCAAGAATAAGTGAAGCAGAAATAGGAAGAAGGTACAGAAGTGATAGAAGAGAAACTTAAAAGTATGGACAAAGAAAAACATTTGAATCTAAGAGTGAAAGGATTAATGAAGGATGATAGAACAAACAGTACTAGAAGAAGAAAAGATCAAGAAGTGGATTAGACAAGAAACACTGAAGTTAGTTAAGAGAGATCACCCAAACCAGCTGCTATATGTTCTCTTAAACTCACTCATACTAGAAGTTCCACTCACTCACTGCTCTGAGAGAAAAATCTAACTCTCACTCCTTTCTTAATCACGAACAAATTTAACTTTCATGGATGTCCCTGTGTTCTCTTCCCACCTGCCATGTAATGAAAAAATTCATCAGAGATATCCTATAACACCTATTCAGAAGTTTATACATCACCCCTCTTTTTCCTGTTAATGAGTATGCAGTCCACATACTTTCAATCTATCCTCATAATGTACATGCCATAATCCCAATATAATCTTTGTAATTCTTCTCTGCACCCTTTCCACAGAATATACTGTATAATCCTCTGAATCAAAATCTGAGCACAGTAGACCAGGTATTGTCTTTTTCAATGCCTTGTAAAGAAGCAAAATGACTTCCTTATCCTAAAATCTCATTGTTCGTTAACACTGCAATTATCGTCTGGGTAATATTTGCAATTTTTACAATGTGACTTTTAAATTTAAAATTCCTACCCACCATAATTCGAAGAAGACTAGTCTGATCATTTTTTTCCTACCAATATAACATGCTGTTTCAAATCTCATCATCCCAAAGTGAATAACTTTACACTTACTAATGCTGAACTGACAGTCATCATTCTCTCACTGTTCCATGTTATTCAAATCATTCTTTAAGTGTAAGTTATCAGTGGTATTTCTGATTGCCCCGCCTATTTTTGCATCATCAGCAAACAACTGAACATCTGGTTCAATTATTCTGGTTTCCAGATGCAAATTATGGTTTGCACCTGAAGAAGCAGATATGCAGACATCAGTGAAGCAGCTGAGCATAACAATGTGTATAATATGCCTAAGTTAGTACCACTGGTAACAAACCAGAATGGGACAGTTAGTATAAAGCATCAGAATAGTGGTGGGTCTAAGGGCCTTTTGCACTTTATTATGTACACTAATGCCAGGAGAATTTGGAAAAGCAGGAGGAATTTTTGGCACTGGTTGGCTCATCCTGGCCATAGGTTATTGGCATTAGTGAGAACGGCTAACAAAAGATGATACAATTATTGGGATAGCATGTGAAAGATATAGTGTGTTCAGGGAGGATAGATGTTATTGATGATAGCCGATGAACCATAACCAAAGAGAGTAGATGTTCAACTGCAGACCTGTGAAAATAGCACATTTGTGGCCATCTGGTGTGAGACTGAGGCCAGCAGAACAAAATATACAGTTGGATGATGGAAATAGTATGCATCAGCAAACAGGCTCAATGAGTGGAGGACAGGTAATTATTATGAGTGATTTGTTAGGAACTTAAACTGGAAGGAGGAGAGGACACATAAGAGGAAGGAAATTGAATTTATGCAGTTACTAAGATGAGATTCGAGAGTGCTCGATTTAATAATTTCATCTGAGAATTTGTCTATAACATATATGACCATGCCACTCACTGGTGATGAGTGATCATATGGTCTTGACCTGACAGGTGGCTAAATGTGTGTAATTTTCAGCCTTGAAGGAGTATACGAGGACTTGCAGGGCTGGTAAGTATGACAAGCTTAGGAGATTGCTTGGATTGGAGCCATGGCATGTAAAACTGCAATGGTTGGATGTTGATAGTGCATGGGAAGTGGTAAAGGAGTGTTTTAGGGAGGTAATGGCAGACTGCATACCTAGAGTCAAGACAGTAAATCAAGTGGGAGTTAAATGGATGAATATCATGAATAAGTTGGAGCTGCAAAAAAAGAAACAACTATGGAGGGAATTTAAGGAGAAAAGTAACCTACAGGCATATGAACAGCACAAGGCACAGGCCAGAAGGATAACTAGTGTGTTAAGAAAGCAAAAGCAGATTATGAAAGGAAGTTAGCAAAACAGGCTAAAGAGAATCCCAAACAGTTCTTTTGATAAGCTGCAAGTAAAAGAAAGAATGTACAAGGCAAAATGATTTTAATGAATGCTGATAGTAGGGAGGTAACTGAATCAGTTGAAATAGTAGAATTACTAAGTGAACACTTTGCAAGAGTATATTATCCAGGTTGTGATATTGCAGGACTCGACCAAGAGAGCCAAAGGCTTATACAGGAACTGAAGTAAATGAAATGGAGGTGCATAGCATATTATAGAACCTTAATGTGAATACAGCTGTGAGATTGGATGGTATACCAGCTTGAGTTTTATGTGAAGTGGCAAGGGATTTGTCGGTGCACTCGACCATATTGTTTAATCTAAGTCTCAGCTGTGGGTTAGTCCCAAGGGGGTGGAAGAGGGGGGGGGGGAATAGTTCCATTGCATAAAGGAGGCTCCAAGACTGATATAGCAAATTACTGACATCAGCATATCAGTAATTGTTGTCAAAGTATTGAAGAAGTTGGTTAAGAGCAAAATACAGGAATGGATAGATGAAAATGGGATACTGTATGGGAGAGCAGCATGATTTTGTGAAGGGTAGGTCATGCCTCAGTAACTTGCTCCAGTTTTATAATACAGTGAGAGCTGAGTTGGATAAAGGTACTGTGTTTACAGTGATACTACTGGACTTTGCAAAGACCTTGGACAGGATACTACATGGAATTCTAATCAGTAACTGCAGCACATGGGGATGGATATAGGGTTGTGAGAAGGACAAGAGGGTGGTTGATGGACAGATATCAGAGAGTAGTTTATTCAGGAGCAGAGTCTAAAAGAAGGCCGTGACTAGTGGCATGCTGCAGGGTTCTATTCTCAGACTGCTACTGTTTAATTTGTTCATTAGTGATATAGGAAAGGATCTGAGAAGAGCTGTTCAGTAATTTGCTGATGATTTGGATGGACTGGCAGACTGAGCAAAGGAGAATGGATGTCAGTTTAATGTGGCAAAGTGTAAGGTTATGTTTTGGGGTGAAAAGATTACTAGCTGTATACCACATTGGTGGAACTGTACTCCAGGAAATTAATGAAGCCAGAGACATGGAGTGCTAGTGGAGGGAGTTAAAATTTAGGGGGGAACATTGTAAAAGTGGCTCAAGCAGCTCATCAGTTCACTTGGTTACTGAAGAATACTTTGACGAGCAGAGACAATGACATTTTTGTCTCTGTATCTTTTGTATCGAGCCTTGATAAGACCTCATCTTGCCTACTGTGAGCAGATCTGGTCATCTGGGTTTTTTGGTGATGAGGAGGTAGAGAGGGTCCAGAGGCAAGTGACTGAGATGGTGGCAGGTCTATGGAATGAACCTCATGAGAAACAGGTTGAGGATTTGTGGGTTTCAGATTGGTTGATAGGACTGAGACATAGAAATTACTGAAGGTTTTTTTTCAGGAATAATTCTGAGGAAATTTTTCAGAACAGGTTTGGTGGTGGGAGAACTAGGGGGGCCATCCCTAGTTCTCCCACCTGGAAACTAAGTAAGAGTGTAGTTAGCAGTAACAACGTTGTGTGACCTTTTCGGTTGGGTGTGCTGTAGTGTTGGTTATGCAACCCGTGCTACAAATTTCACATCAATTTGACCGTATGCATGGGTGCCCGCAGAAAATTTTCCAGGGGGGGGGGGAGAAAGCTTGGAGACAATAATTACATCAATAAATGTCTTTTAGCATTTTTTTCTAGGGAAGAAAACTAATTCCTCATATCCATTCTGAAAGAAGGAAAACACAAATAAGAAAATACTTTTTTTAGAATAAAACTATAAATACATTATTTTCATTTTACATTAATTTTAATGATCTTTAATTCTTGGAAAGGAAAGTATTCAGAATTAATACAATTTTTAGCACAATTTCATATATAAAAAAAATTTACCAGCATATTTTATTAAAAATCAACTAATTAATTAATCCCAAAATCCTAAATTAAATTATTTCAGTTTAAAAGCAAAAAATAAAAAATAAATAAAATAAATAAATAATAAAAGTAAAATAATATTAAATTACATACACTTACCTTTTAAAAATGTATTATTCTGTTTAAATTTGTTTCACTATAAATTTACAATTCACGTGTCACTCAGTGACTCACTCGACACAGAGGGCAAAGGTCATTGGTCACTGTTCACAACAGTAATGAACATTATTTTAACAAATCAGAAAATGATTAACCAAAAACAGGAATAAATATGGTTACCCTGCATTGGGCTGAAACAGGCCAACCCGTAATAAAATTTTAAGATAGACAAAGTGTCCCATGGTTGAGGGTATAAATATCTCAATCACTTTTATGATTATAATTTGTGGAATTTCTTACTCGATAACGGAGGGGAGGAGTACTCTGTTTGCCCCCCCCCATGGATGACCACGCCCATATGATTGCATTTTTATTGATGTATGAATATTTTGAGAGTGCATAGAGCATCAGCGCTCGTCTTAATTGGTCCAATGCAATTAATTACTGGATAACTTTGAATACTTTAATTTATCAATTAATTGTAACCAAATCTGCATAGAGTGGAGGAATAATCTATTTGTTTCAGGATTTATTAGAAAACAACACTGAAGGAGAATGCTATATTTGGTTGGCATATTAAAAATACTCAAAGATGAAAATATATGAACCATCATTTATAAGACGTGAGAATAGGAAATGAAAGGAAAGAATAAGTACGAGTACAAAAACTTTCATTAATGGCAAATGAATTATTAATAATTAACATTTCTTATATGTGCTATAAGCTGCTGGGTAGAGCGAATAGCACAATCCTATAAATTCTAGATATGAATAAGTGAATTTATCATGGCATAATTAAAAAAAAAACTTACGAGGAGACGGAGAGTATGGCAGGAATGAATATGGTTTGATGGAGCAGCAAATTATCTCGTAAAATTTGTTGCACATATGATGTGTATTTCTCTGGTTTGTGTATATTTCGCTCCATTTTCTAAGAATTTTCTTTTGTTTACTGCGACTCAGTATACATAATATCTGATCATTATCGGAATTATCTACACTTTTGGGAATCCTACATTCATCAGTTTTTATTTTTGATAGCGGTTCTTCTGTCTTATCAATCTCGCATATGCTGATATTTTATTGTAGATCAATGTCTTATAATACACAGAAATATTCATTTTTATTCTGGAATAGATAATTTTTTACTGTCTGTTGTTTTCAAAGACTAGAGTAAAAATGTCTCTATACCATTAAAAAACTTTGCAACTTCAACAGATGCTATACTGCACAAGCAAGAGAAACAATCAGCTTTTTTCTCTTAACCCTCCTACTGGCCGAGGTGGATGAAATAGCCAGACCACCCCCAGCATTTTTTAATGGATCAAAACTTCATCGGCAATCTACTTTTTAACAAGTATTTACCCTCCACCACCATTAATCCCTTAACAGCGATTTTAGAGCCATTAGCAGATTAACTGTGGTGGAGCGACACTGTTGTGTCACTTCACTTTGCATGTACTGTGTTACTTGGAATTTCCTTTACTGTATAAGGATATTGATCGTTTTTTTTTTTTTTTTTTTTTGGCACAATTTATTTATTGTCTCCTGCCAAATCTGCCAAAATAAATAATCAATCCTGAAATGACCATAGCTCAGCCTATGCAATGAATATATTTTAGTAATAGTAAATTTCCTTCACTTTACTGACAATATAGATTTTTTTTTCAAATGTTTGTTTGCATTTAACATATTTTGTCAAATATTTATATTTTTAAATAACATTTAGTGAAATAAATATGACACTTCGCTTTCTTTCTTTGCAAAGTATCTTTATATGAATCGTCACATTTCAATTTTAGGAACGATTTTTTTATTTTATTTTATTTTTTTTATAAACAACAAATAATTATAAACTGCATTACTCTGTTTCTGACTGTGTCTTTTTTAGTATCAAAAATTTATATCCAATGGTATTTTATCAGAGACTCTTCGCCTTCTTCTTTTGCTTAAAATTGCAACAGATTTTTTTTTTTTTTTTTTTTTTTTTTGTAGGATGCACATTACTATAATATCCAGTGCTTAACCAATGTAGATATGCTAAAAATATAACAGGATATCCTGCATGGAATGATTTAAAATGTATGCTCATTTTTAAGATTTTTTACTGCAACACCTCCCCCATCTCCTCTCCTGGAACTCAGTTACATAACTACTTTCCATTTCTACTGGTTTGAAAGCTTTCAAACAGTATTCAAAATCTCTTATTTCAGTTTACCATTTTGACAAAAGAAATAAAGCAATAATATTGTTGTATATCGAAACTTCTAATTCTGTACTCTTTCTTTTCTTTGCATCTGAAATTAGCTGTTCAGTGGTCAGCTGAAATTATTCTAAGATTTAGAAATACTATGCTATATTTTCAATATGTCAAAATGTTTATGCACACCACACAAAAGAAAGTTCAGTTGTGTTCAGTTTTTTATTTAATTTTTTTTTTTTTTTTTTTTTTTTTTTTTTTAATTCTAAATATTACTACTTCTACTGCTGCTGGTTGCTATTTCTGAAATATGTCTTAGAAATGCTGGACAATAATCCTCTTAGCTGGAGGAAAAGCTAAAAGTCTTAGATTACTCTTACTGCTTTTGAGAAACACAAGAGAAAAAGTTTCCCAGAAGTCACACTAAATTGCCTCAAGCAAGAATGTCTTGTTTCGTTTTCAGTTGTTTAGACATCCTAACACAGAAAAACTGACATTTCTTTTACAGGCTGATGATGCAGTATTTATGCCAAAAATGATTTCTTTATTTATAGTGATCAGTTTCACTTTTATTATCGAAAAATTCTAAATTATTTGATACAATTATCTTGAAAAAAGATTTGAATTTTTTAAGAGAAAAGGCACATAGCTGTTACATAATCATTTATTTTTTGGGTTGGCAGGGGGGGGGGGGGGTTAAGACCTATTCAATCTGCAAGCAACTGTTACAAACGTAAATCACTTTGGGAACATGCTCATGCAGTTTAGTGTAAAATAGTAGCAAAAGTTTAACTACTTCAATAATGTCACGTATCTAAACTAGAAGAAAACGTTATATCTGCTGATGTTAGAACTCTTACATAAATATTTTTTCTACCATGAATTCTCTATCAGATATATTGTAATCAATTTACAGTTTTTTGCATTCATGTATTCACAAATGAAATATGTGCAGTATAACAGAAGAAAAATATGTAGTATTTTCTTTTTCATTGGGTGAATTTACAATGTTCTTTCTTTGTGTTTTGAAATGAAAGTGCAAATGATTATTTCTTACCATTTTCGCTAATAGAAAATCTGCTATAATTATATGAGTGACATTTTACCATTTTTCTCCCACAGGAGAAAAGAAATAAGTCAATAATATTGTTCAATCTGTCGAACTCTATTGTACCAGAAATTTTTATTATCATACTTTGCTATTTTGTAATAAAAAAAAATTATTTGCGCTACTTTGAAAATTTCTAATCTGTGGCACAAACTGCTATGAAAATTTAAAGACAAAATTTCAGCAAACCGTATTCTTATTTACAAAAAAAAAAAAAAAAAAAAAAACCATCTAATAATAGGCATATTTGAAAAACAGTTGCATTAGGTGAGATTATGGTACACAGAATGTTTCAAAAATTAAGAAATAAAATATCTCAGAGAATGATTTACCCTACTATTCAGAATTGTTTGGAATATAATTAAGGTATTATATATATATATATATATATATATATATATTCTAATATTCCTTTCTGCTCAGTAATAAGCTAACGAAGATTACTGACCCCCCCCCCCCCCTCTGCACTGGGAACCAGATCAAAAGAACATGCCCAACAGGCAGTGCACTACAGTGCTGCATGCAATAACTGAATAATTTACAGGCAGAAATTTCTAGTTTTGTTTTTCCATCTTTCTGATGAGCAGACATTCGAAACATATTATTCTGATATTGCATTTGTAGGATGACAGTGTTTTTAAATATTTCCCCTATTACCCAATATCACATAATTTCCTGATTTATAATAATCAGGAAATAATATGTATATTTTCTGATTTATAATTTGATAATTTATAATAATCAAAACCTAGTTTCAGTGTCGAAAAATTAAACGTTATGTGGAACAATTACTATGGAAAAATAACGAATTAAATAAAAATTATATAAAATCAGGATACTGTACCTATGTTTCGAAATAAAGTTCAATTCTATTGTGAAAATATGAAATTTCACATTTGATGCATGCGCATATACATATTTTGTATGAGAGAATATATGCAAAAGTATCGCTTACTTTAAAATTGGAGCAAAATAATAAACTAGCAGAAAAAAAAAAATATATATATATATATATCAATTTAAATCATAATAATAGATTTAGTTTAATCCTTTATCCCAGTGAGAGCAAACAAAGTTTGCGCCTGAAAATATCTTCAGGACTAAATATAGTGTTGTACTATCTTATCCAGTAAGTAGTGCAACACCAATATAGGGATAAAGGATTAAACTAAATCTATTATAGTCTAACCTAGTGATAAATAAATTTAAATCATAATAGTTTCTTTCATTTTGTAAAGACTAATTATACAGGGAAACCAAGGTGAAAGTGCAAAGATCAATAGATTATGATATTTTGAAAAAAAATTAGTGATATGATTAAAGAATTGCATATTAATTCTCTATAAAGCAAAGTCGTCGAAGAATAATTCACAAATTTCCTGAAGAAAATTTGTGAATTATTCTTCGAAATATGATTTTGAACAATGATAACATAATCTAGAACGTCGGCAGTTCAGTTTCTTTTTTTTTTTAAAATAATTATTGTGAATTATTTCTTTGAAAACAAAGGAAATGTTCTGTCGAATAAGCAATCAGACAAAATTAGCACAAAAACATTAAACATTGGCTCTCCAAGGTAATGCAATATTTAACCCTTTCTGCCCTAGTGATTCCAATTGGAATCACTAACTCTCTCTTGGCTTTCATGGCCCATATTACGTGGCGAATGATTCCAATTGTTATTACGTCGTAGTTCCATTCTTTGCCGCCAGATTGCAGCTGTCTGCTGTTTCTCCACGATTGGTTGTTCGCGCACATTTTCCTTTTTTGTGTTTACGTCCGCATGGTGTGTCGACATCCTAGTGCTCTTGAAAATAATAAGAGGTATGTATTATACGTATAAATCATACCAATATCAGTTTTTATAACTTAGATAACTGTAGAATATTACGCATTATAGAGTATAAGCTCGAAAGTTGAATATTTGTTATCAGAATATAACGATTCCATTTGGAATCAGTCAGTCACGTGTATATAATATGTTAGATACGACCTTGTTTATTCGCGATTACATTTGGAATCAGTTGATCACGTGTATATAATATGTTAGATACGACCTTGTTTATTCGCGATTACGTGGCTATTTGTGCAAATGCAAATAATGAAGGCTATTTGTTTCTTTTACAAATTTACAATTTTTATTAAAAAGTATTAAAATTTACAATTTTTTTCTCTAAAAATTGTAAATTATTTGTAAATGGTGAAGTACAAGAAAGATAATAATTTAAAAATTAGCTTCTTCTGCACACATTTATCACTCAAGTGTTATCAGGGGCGCGGCAGCACAGTGTGCAATGTGCGCAATGCACACAGGTGCCAAAGAATATATTTCGCATTTTGTTTTTGCTCACTAATACGTTTTTATAAAGTGATTTTTTATTGGGGGGTATAGGGGCACCAACTAAAGTTTTGCACACAGGCACTGGACACTACTGGCACGCTACTGAGTGTTATCAATGAAGAATAGAAATTCTTGATATAAAGTTAGGCATTTGTAGTGTGTCACAATATAATTATGAGTTTGATATCTTTTTCTTTTAGAATATGTAGCGGCCATTATCATCTGAAGAAATTGTATTTCTCTTGAAAGGGGATATATCGGATGTTGAGGATGCTGAGTTAGAAGATGATGTGGATGAGGAAACATTGAGGACAGCTGTGCGAGGCAGAGCTTCAGATGAAGGAGCTACTGCAGGTGAAACTTTCAATGAAGACAGCTACAGTGTGCCTGTGGAAATTCATAGGAGGAATGGTGATGAAGATGACACACCACTCAGTGTGCAACTTGAAACACGAAATCAGGGTCAGCCACCTATACGTGACATAAGAAATCGATGCTGGCGACACAAAAACATGGAAGCAATAGATGTGACCTATAATTCCAAATTTTCTGATCCTCCAAATGACGATTTATGCCCATTGAATTATTTTGAAAAATTTATTGATAACAGTGTCACAGAAAATTTAGTTGACCAAACAAATTTGTATTCAATGCAAAAAACAAGAAAGTCTATCAACACATCTGTGATTGAAATATGCAAATTTATTGGTGTGCATATTTTGGCTGGAGTTGTTAAGATGCCAAAATACAGAATGTACTGGGCTGATTCTACACGTTATGAGCCTATTTCAGGAAGTATGACACGTGATTGATTTTGCAAATTGAGAAACTATTTGCATGTAAATAATAATGATAACATGGTTCCAAGAGAGCATAAGGACTATGACAAACTCTTCAAAATTAGGCCATTAGTGGAATCTCTGAGAAAAAATTTTCTAAAAATCGAGCCAGAGGAATACAACTCAGTTGATGAAATGATGATACCACTCAAATCTCATATATCTATGCTACAGTATGTAAAGAGCAAGCCACACCGCTGGGGGATAAAAGTATTTGCATGGGCTGGAGTAAGTGGGATAGTGTATGATTTTGAAATTTATGTGGGCAAGGGGACAAAAGTGAAAGATGGTCCCTTACGTATGAGTGGCAATGTGGTCATGAGGCTAGTTGAGGATTTGCCTAAACATAGGAACCATAAGTTATTTGTTGATAATTGGTTCACTTCATTTAACCTGGCTGTAGAACTGAAAAAGTTGGGCACATATATATATATGGTGGGAACTGTCAGGAAAAACAGATTGGCAGGCTGCTCTTTGCTGACAGAAGCTTCTTTGAAGAAAAGTGGTCGAGGCTCATATAATTATAGAGTAGAGACCAATGAAAATATCATGCTACTGAAATGGCTCGACAGTAAGACAGTTCACCTTATCTCCACTTATAAAAGTCAAGAGCCATTGAAAATGTCAGACGATGGTCTGTTGCTGCTAAACAACATGTGAATATCCCTCGTCCATCAATAGTCAAAGAATACAACATTTTTATGGGAGGTGTTGATCTGCATGACATGCCTGTTCAGCTATATCGCACCAACATCAAGGATCGTCGCTTCTACTTGAGGATCGTATTTCATTTGATCAACATGTCATGTGTCAATGCATGGCTCTTGTATAGAAGACACTGTGATTAGCAGAATGGAAAACACCAACCACTGCTTGATTTTGTGTGTGATATTGCTACTGGCCTTCTAAAAAGGGGAACGAATGAACCAAGAAAAAGAGGGCACCCATCTGACTCGTCAAAGCCAGGACCATCGAAGAAGAAGAGGGTAGAGAAAGCACCGCGTCCTGTTGCTGATGTATGCTATGATGGTGTGGGTCACTGGCCAGAGTACCTCCCTGACAAGTCAAGATGCAAACTGTGTATCAAGAGTTACAGCAGAATGAAGTGTGGGAAATGTAATGTTTCACTCTGCCTGAACAAAGAGAAAAACTGTTTCAAGGAATTCCACGTAAATGACTTGAAAGTCACAACACCAATATAGCAAATGTTTATAGGTTACGGTTACGACTTTATTATTGAATTGAATATCTCTACTTTTTTATGTCATACTATGTTATGTTATGTTTATGTTTATTTCATTAGTAATTTTGTATACATTTTAAGTGGAAACTTCCTTATTTAGATATCATTATATTCAAAATAAATGCATTTAGATGTACACTGGAACAATAAAAAGGAATTTATAAGAAAGACGAAGACTTTTTTTACATTGCTTTCCACATACGCATCACAATGTCCTAATGATGCCAAATGGAATCATTTCAGAATTCTTATCCTAAAATGTATTTTTCAGAAAAATACTTGATAATCTTCCTTTTTAAGACTTAAAGACAAAATAAATAGAAAGAAAAAATTTTTTCACTTGTAAAAAAAAATTCAGGTCAGAAAGGGTTAAGGGAAGAAAATATGCAAAGATTTATATTTTGTCCTGGAATTTAAAACTGTACAATAAAAAGAGAAGATAAAAATAATTTCTATATTTTTAGTCTCCCTAATACAACTAAGAGTCCAGTTGCCCAGCATAAATCAAGGAACTGCTCTCCTTATCATAGAGAACTGAGATCCAGCTTCCCGAGATAATCTGGATAAGAGTGTTTTCTACAGTGTGAAGGATTATCGCACCTTCTAAAGGAGAGAACAGCCAAATTGCACTTCTTATCTATGTTCGATCAACAGATGTACCTAATCGTATCCAGATTTAGCTGGATGTATGTATATGTCCTGGCCAGTTGGAGGGTTAACATCCACTTTCACATTTTGTTCCAGAAAACATGCATAACAACTGTTTAAAAAAAAAAAAAAAATTCTTGACCAAAAAGCTCTGGAAAGAACTTTAATGGGATTATATTGATCAAGTGCATATAATAAACAACTAAGTTATACCAACTAGTTTCACCAACTAAGGCTGTTGGCATCTTCAAGGTACATAACTGATGTAAGGCACTAAAAAGTAAAAAACTGTTACAAACTATAATCAACCGATTCCAATTATATTAAACAAAGAACAGAGCACGTACAATACATTCATAGAGCATGGATGATATCACTTGTTGTTATTTAGGAACGTTCTATAGTTGGCACTATAATTCAGTTCTGGCGAGTTGAAGGATCTGATAAGGGTCTTCCAGATCACGGGCAAGATTAGTCCTTGGTTCTTGTTAAGGTTTTGTATACAGCGGGCGACTGTTGTGGCTTCCTTAAAAATTCGGGAGCAGAAGTCCTCCTCCATGTAAGGAATTGTGCTCCTATCCCGCTCTATGGTATGGTTCGTTCTTGAGAAATGAAAAGCTAACCCCGATTTTTCTTCTCTGTTATTATTGACGTCACCCATGTGTTCTTTTTGCCTAATTTCAAGGCTCCTTGAAGTTTAGCTGATGTAATTCAAGCCGGACGAGCAGGGTATGTTATAAACTCCAGCATATTTGGAGAAAGGATGGCTATCTTTTGGAGATCTTAAGAATTGTCTAATCGTTTCTGTGGGTTTAAAGGCCACTCTTATTTTATGTGGTCTAAGGAGTCTAGCAATCTTATTTGAAACTGTCCCTAAGTATGGAATGACGATGGCAGAAATATAATGTACACCATCTTGTTGTCTTTGTCGGGGTTCAGAGAAAAGTATCTTGTGGACAAGTCTTCGAGGAAATCCATTCATGGTAAGGTTGGTGGATATCAGGGATAGTTCTTCCTGGAGGTCTTGTTGATCTGTTGTAAGGAGAGAGGCACGGTTCTTCACATGTGTACAATACTAAGTTTCTGAGAAATGTGGTGGCAGGAAGTGAAATGTAAATAACGTCCTGTATTGGTAGGTTTGCGGTAAACTGAGAGGTTGATACCACCATTCGGAAGCTTCTTAATTAAAGTGTCCAAAAATGATAATCTTTTTCAAGTTCTAGAGTGAATTTGATTGTGTGGTGTAAAGAGTTGATTTTGTTAAGAAAGTCGAACAGGTCCCTTTTTGTGTGGTTCCAAACGATAAAGATATCATCCACATATCTCCACCATATTTTATTCCATTTTCTTATGGAATAAAACCATATATCAGCAATTGACTGGCCTTGCAATGGGCAGCCCCCTCTCTCCATCTTGTGCTGATCTCTTTATGGAGGATTTTGAAAGTAAAATCTTAACTCAAACAGACCCTAAACCCACAGTATGGTGGAGATACGTGGATGATAACAATATCTTTCAAAATGTTTGAAATTTATGGAAAATTATATATTAAAAACCTGTCTATGTCTATATTATATATAAAAACTTGCCTACCACATCAGTTCGCACTTCACGCACGCAAAACATGAAACTCAGAAAACAAATACAGCAACTCCTGACAAATGACAATGTTCAATTGGATTGATTGACATAATAACCGATCACAGCCACCAGGTGCAATTGTCTCTGAGCTCACCCAGCCTTGCCTTTCTGAGCAGTTTAAAAATATTAGAATGCTAAGAATTTGACCTGCTGTGCCCTATTTATATCTTTTCAAAAGTCTCAAAGGTGTATGTATTTTGAAAGAAATATAAACCCCAACATCAGAATAAAAGAGATACAAAACGAATAAGTGAAGCAGAAATAGGAAGAAGGTACACAACAGTGTTAGAAGAGAAACTTAAAAGTGTGGAGAAAGAAAAAAACTCGAATTTAAGACTGAAAAGAGTAATGAAGGCGATAGAAGATGCAGTTGAAGAAACAGTACCAGAAGAAGAGAAGATCAAGAAGAAATGGATTACACAAGAAACACTGAAGTTAGTACAGGAGAAAAGAATGTTGAATATAAGAAGGGATACATCAGAACAAACAGAAGAGCAATATAGAAGAAAGTGTAATGAGGTGAAAAAAGCAGTCAGAATGGATAAGATGAAATGGTTAGAAGCTAATGCAACAATATAGAGCAGTAGTATGGAGAGCATAAAACAAGGGAAGTATACAAAATTATCAGAATCATTAATAGAAAGCGGCAACCAAAACAGACCACAATTAAAGATGAAAAAGGCAAAGTATTGATGAATAAAGAAAAAATTGTACAACAGTGGACAAGATACTGTAGTGAGTTATATGAAGAAAAACTAGATTCAGATAGCATTGGGAAACTGACTGAAGAATTGAAGCAGATATCACCACCAGATAATAAGCATGATATGGACATTTTAAGAGGAGAGGTAGAAAAAGCAATAGGACAGTTAAAATACAACAAGAGTCCTGGTAATGATAACATTACTGGAGAAATGATTGAATATGGTGGTGAAAGTATGGTTACAGAAATGCACCAACTATGTAATATGGTATGGAAAGAAGGGAAAATGCCAGAGGAGTGGGTGAAATCAATATTAGTAACATTATACAAGAAAGGAAATAAGCTAGAATGTAAAAATTACAGAACAATTGCCTTGATAAGTCACCTTGGTAAAGTGATGATGATCATATTGACAGAAAGATTGAGAACACAATTGGAAGCATACCTTGCAGATGAGCAAGCAGGATTTAGGAAGGATAGAACTACAATTCAACAGATTTTGACAATGAGGTTAATAGCAGAGAAAGCAAGGAGAAAAAACAAAAACACATATACTTGCTTTGTTGATTTTCAGAAAGAATTTGACAGTAATGACCAAAAAGTGACATTAGCAGTTCTGGAATCCTATATTATTGATAAAAAACTAATAGCTATATTAAAAGATGTTTATCAGAATGCAGTTGCAGCAGTTAGAATAGCTGATGAATTGGGGAAATGGTTTAAAACAAGCAGAGGTACTAGACAGGGAGACCCAATATCACCAAGCATTTTCGTCGCACATTTAGAAAGAGCAATGGACAAACTGAAGGAAGATGCCAAAAGAATATCTTTACACGGAATGAGAATTAACAATCTGAGAATAACACTGTAAAAAAGAAATAAAGATTAGGATTGCAAAGGGAAAAACAAATCTGAAGGCCATGGATAACATCTGGAAAAGTAAAGTGATCAGCCTGCAAACAAAACTAAGAGTACTGGAAACATGCATCTTCAGCGGTGTACTGTATGGATCTGAACTGGGTAATAAATAAGGAATCAAGAAAAGAATTTTGGCATTTGAAAGAACTTGTTACAAGAAGATAAGGATGGGTACAGAAAATCACCAATGAAGAGCTCTATCAGAAGATACAACCAAAATAGAATCTAATGCAGAAGATTATAAAATGGAAGCTGCTATTATTTGGACACATCTGTAGAATGAGTGAGGACTGGAAGATAAAGACATTTATGTTTGGTATTTTGGATGGTTAAAACAGAAGAGGTAGATCGTACAGAGAATGGATAGACGATATAAAAGACTGGTGTAGAATGGGTGTACAAAAACTGTGACACTGTGCACCGGACAAAGAAAGGTGGAAGAAGAGATAGTGAAGCAGGCATCGGACATTAATGGGCCGTGAGCCCATGGCTTGTGATGATGATAATGATAAGAATTTGACCTGCTGAGCCCTCTTTATATCTTTTGAAAGGGCTCAAAAGTGTATGTATTATGAAAGCACACCTGGGCTATTAACATGAATGCGATGCAATGTTATGCATCGAAAAGTGCCCTCTTCATGAAGTACTAATGCTTCATTACCTTTGTGAAGAGGGCAATGAAGCATTTCTATATCGTGTTTAATTTTAGGAATCCCACGAAGTAAGCAAACAATTAGGGGAGTCTTTAACGGGAATAAATCCAAAAATATAATATCGGTGATACTGATATTTTGTGGATGAGCACTGCACATCTAGCACACCCAGAATATTTACCCCTGGTAGTTACCAAGGGTGTTAGAACTAGTTTTTTGCTTGGAGGGTGGTGAATGAGGGGAATAGGTTGCCAGTCTGTTGTGGATGCCATGACTGTGAATAAGTTTAAAGGAAAGTATTATTATTATTATCTGAGACCTCCAGGGAGTCAAGGACTCATCGAGGGAGGCTATAAATAACCCAAACCAACTATCATACCTTCCCTTAAATTCATGTACACTAGATGCATTCACTGCTCTCTGGGAGAAACACCTAGCTCTTACCCCTTTCTTGACTGTGAACAACCTTAACTTCCATGGATGCCCCCCCGAGTTCTCTCCCCGCCTTCCATAAAACAAAAAATTTCATCAGTTGAAATGCTATAACACCCATTTAAAAGTTTATAGACCTCTATCATATCACCCCTCATTCTCCTGTTAACCAGAGTCAGTCTGCAATCCACATACTTGCAATCTGTCCTCATAATCTAGGCACGGTATGGTAGAGACTGTGCAAATGTTGGATAGTTCTTGGTATGATGTTTAGAGCCTCCCTTGACGAGTGTATGGGCTCCTTGGAGTAGCTCATAATAATAATTCTGCGTACTGCACTAAATCTTTGGTTTAGTGCAGTATGCAGAATTTGGACCTTTGCTTAATGAGTATTAAGTTTGGTGCAGCTATACTCAAGGTAATAAACACTTTTCAGAATTGCATTTATATGGTTTATATGCAGAAGTGGGCATAAAATATATGTAGCCTACACTTATGTTGTACTTAAGATTTTAACTGAATGAGGTATAGAAAGTTGATTTGATGTAAAATCAGATATTTAAGAGAATGCACACTGTTGTGTATCACATTATGATACAGTATGGCATTAAATTTCATATCAAAATTGCAAATGTTCGACTCATTTCTTTACTTTATGCATATGATGCTATACTCTGGAGTAAATCTGGTTCAGTCATTAGGATTCTTCAACTAAACTGAAGTTGAAGAATCCTAATCCAATTTTATCAGCAATAAAATGATGAAAACTCTGAAAACAGATAGGAACCTGGAAAACATTAACTATGTTCTCAATGGAGAGCCTACAGAACAAGTAAAATTACTTCTGCTTTTTTTTTTTTTTAGTAGCAAAGGCAAACTAAATTTTAAAATAGATAATACAATAATGAGGCTCTTACTGTTGGAGCCAGTTAATAAGGAATAAGAGAGAAATTAGCCAAAACACTGGTATATATATGACAATTGAAACAACTTATGGATATGAGGCTTGGCTTAGAAATAACACAATTGGTCAAAAATTAGAGACCACAAATATGAGAGTGCTGAGAAAAATTAGAGGAGTAAACAGATTAATTATCGGCATTCAAAAAAGTGCGAGTGGAGCTTAATTTGATAGTGTTACTAAAGCACAATGGAATAAGAAATGCTCATAAAATGTGTGTTTGGGCAAGATGGCAGGATGACAAAGATCAAGATGCCACTATATTGGACACTCACCAAATAAGGTTACGTTGAAGGAAACTTTTAACAGGAATTTGTACTATCACAGTATTCTATATGTTCCTTGAGGGTACATATCAGGAATTTCATGATGATGATGACAATTAGCTTAATTTCCTCTGCAAATAATGTTATTCTCTTAAATTATTAGCCAAAAGGCATCATCTCTAATCCAGAGTATTTTAGTAATAAAGTGTGACACCTTTTGGTTACGTCTCATCTCATCTTCTTTATACCCTCTTTTACCTTGTGATGTTGAGGGTTTTATTAATCATCGGACCTCAAACTGTTCACATGATAAGGTGGTCAGCCCTATGCCCTGGTGTATCCTATGTCTTGTAGTGTTTGAGTTCTCAAGGCCGGTTTGCCTACTTTGTGGGATGAAAAACTCCAGGATAAACTGGGGGAAAAAACCCTACTATCCATACCCAAGACCAGCTAACTTGGCTATGGCTGAGGAAGATCCTTCAGCTACTCACGTCACTGACAGGAATCGAACCCAGGACACTCCTTCCCTAGGCATATGGTTGCAAAGCGCACAGCCACTAGGCTAGCCATACAGACCTTTGGTTACGTGTATATGGAAATATGATTTCTGCATTACTTCAACCTTGGTATCACTTACTTCTGTGTCTGGCTGCCACTGATGAGACCAGTCTGGGTAGTGACCCTTTCCATAATGCATAGCAATATACATGTCGTAAGGATATGTGCTTTGCATTATGGGATACCAAGGCAATTGATGTCAAGTCATTAGCCTCTATATACAAGTAGCCCAGTCCGAGTGAACTTCACATGAAAACTGCTTACACTTGGATAAAAGATGAAACCAAGAATTTAATTTCTTGGCATCTTTAATTTATAGTATAATCAAGTGGAAAAAATTTAAACATGTTAACTTTAATTATTTTTAAAACTTTATTTTTTTTAATATGGTATTAATTATTATCCTTCTAAAACTAAGTGATGATCACTTTCAAATTCCTGGATACTTTTGTATCCTGAACCAGTGTGAAAATATGACTGTCAACAACAGCATAGTCAATTAGATTTTTTTTTTTTTTTTTTTTTTTGTGTGTGTGTGTATGTGTCTTCTCTCCATGTGAATATGGTGTTAGTGTGACGACTAGTCTGGGTTCTGAGCAGAAATCCTGCAGGCACTTACCATTATCATTAGCTTTGTCTTCAATTCTCAAAACATTTCTATATGCCTAGGATTCATTTCCTACCTTATAGTTTAGATCTTTAACAAAAATTATCACAAATCAGTTTTTCCATTTTCTGTATGTTCAATGCTTTCTCTAATTAGTTGAAAAGTTCCTCCATTTCTTCCTGAGGTGCAGGACCATTATGCACAAATAAGTTTCTCTGTCCAATTCCCTATTCTGAAATATGCCCACATAACTACTTGAAATTTCCTGTCAATTAAGAATTTTATCTGCTTGCTTGGTGTTGAATGGCATAGCCACTCCCTCTCTTCCTTGATTAATATTGTGCAAGTACTATATCCTATATTTATTATTTAGCAGAATCTCAACTGTTTTTAGTCTTCATCTAACTAACTAACATCAATTATGCCCACATGAGACTTCTCTAGTTCTTCTTCCAGTTCAACTTCTTTTCCATTATTATGGTAACAGTGCTTATCTTCAAATCTGCTGCCACTGAGTTTGTTCTAGAAGCTGACTTTTCATTGCTCATCCTGATTCCCCAAGGGAAGAAAAACAAAAAAAAACTAGTCAATGTACCGCTGTTGGATACACTAGTCTGAAACACACCTAACATTCCACTTTGTCCAGATGTTTTTTTTTGGTTGAGACCTCTGTGCAGGATCAAGCTTTTCAAGACCATTTTGCTCAAACCATGTCACAACAGCATCTGCAGAATTAGGCAGTACACTGTCATATTGAAAGAGACATGAATCTTTTCTGTAAAATTGCCAAAGTTAGGAAGGAAGCATACTTGCTGGTGTTCTCCCTGCCCCCAGACACTACAACCAAAGGGGCCTAAATCCATACCAGAAGATATAGCCAACACAATTACATCACCATATTTTGCAGCTGGGTTGATGCTGTAGGATTATTAAAATTAGATATCCTACAAATTAAAAAAAAATAATTAAGAAGTTAATGTGGTATTATTTTGTAAAGTTGCTACACATTTAATTGTCTTTGTACATTGCAGGCAAGATGTTTTGAAATGTAATTTTTATATTTTAGCTATTGAAGTCTTGCCTAGATATAAAATAAATATATAATGACAGCTCATACAAAAAATTAATTAAACTCTAGTATATAATGTAGAGTTTAATTTATTGTATGAGCTGTAAAATGTATATTTCTGCTGTTTATATCTTAGGTAAATGTTAAAAAAATGTGTTAGGCTATCACTTATGAGAGAAAGGGAGGTGCCTGCTATAATCACATTTTGAAAGTGGTAAACTTACTTCAGCATTTTAAATCCTATGAAATTAAGAATATAATAAATTATACTTGATTCATAACAAAATTTAATTACATAATTTTCATGTTTATTTTAATTTCCCTGTTTCATGTATAATGCGCTGAAACCAGTAATGACTGACTGAAACCTCTCAAGTGTACAGCTGTTCAGAAGGAGGAGAAGAGAAAAACGGTAAGAGAATTGTGGAATTTCTGCATCTTCAATATGAAAAGAATGAACAGAAATTAGAAGAAATGTTGATCATAGAAGACTGCTATGTCTTCTATGATCAACATAGCAGTGTCTTCTATGAAATTCTGAAAAGTGAAATCCTTTTAAAAAGAGTTAATTGTGAAGTTTATTATAGAATTTATTCAGTTAAAATCGAGAGAAATGTTTTGCTTTCCAGTTCATATAGAAATGAGCAAAATGTGTCTTGTTTTACTTACGATTCTCAGTCTGATGTGATAGAAACAGATGTGAGAATTGAGCTAGACAACTGAAGATGCTCAGCATATATATATATATATATATATATATATATATATTGAAAATTTTAAGCATGAACACAACAGTGGGACTGGATGGCATGTCGGCCTGCGTGCTACAAGAACGTGCAAGAGAACTAGCAGTGCCTCTGTCAAAACTGTTTTATCTAAGTCTCAGCTCTGGCAAAACTTTGAGGGAGTGGAAGGAGAATAAGCTAGTTCCATTGTATAAAGGTGGCTTCCAAGACAGAAGTAGCAAATTATAGACAAACTGGTATCTCAGGAGTATGATTTAAATAAATTGACATTGTGGGTGAAGGATAATGGTTATCAATTTAATGTCGCAAAATATAAGGTTATGCACTTTGAACTAAAAAGATTATAGACTGTGCACCACACTGATGGCACTGGATTAAAGGAAATTGACAAGGCTAAGGATGTGGAAGTAATGGTGAATAGAGAGTTGGAGTTCAGAAGCATACAGCAAAAGTTGGCAAAACAATTCAAAAGATTACTATACTGAAAATACACTATCAAGTAAAGATAGGAATGTTATTTTCCCCTCCTTATAAGGCTATGATTTGGCTGCATCTTGACTACTGTGCACAGATTTAGTCACCTGGATCTCTTGTGTATCAGGAGATGGTGGTGGTGGAAAAGATCCAGAGATGAATGTTCAAGCTGGTTACAGGTCTGTGGAATGCTCCCTCTAAGGATACAATGAAGGTGTGTTAACTGCAAAGTTTAGTCAATAGGCAGAAAAGAGGGACATGATCAAAACTAATAAGTTACTAATTCTTGTAGATAAACTTATATGTTGGTGATACATAACTGTCATGTCAATTTTTAGGGAAAGACAACGTATATGTTTTGTTAATTAAAAAAGAGTTACTAAAAAGGATCAACAAATAAAAAGGAATTAATAAGTTACTAAAAAGGATCTATACGATAGATACAAAAGAAATTTTTCAATACATGACAAACAGTGAGAGAACAGGGATCACCTTTGGAAGTTATTTAAGAATGTAGTTAGTAAAAGTGAGCAATATCAAAAGATTTCTGTTAATTGTGAAGTTTATTATAGAATTTATTCAGCTAAAATTGAGAGAAACTTTTTGCTTTCCAGTTCATACAGATATGAGCCCAGCAAAATTGCTTGATTTTTTTGCTTGGAGATTGGTGAATGAATGGAATAGATTACCAAAAGCCCTGACAGTGAATGATTTTAAGGAGAGGTATAATAGATATTGTATGTATCAAGATATGTGTGGGTCTCTTGTGATGAGTCTTCTGACACCATGGAGATACCTGTATAATAATAATAATACCAATAATAAAACAGTGATTTAAAACTGTTGATATGGTTTTAAGTACTTCTTTGATGAAGTTTGTTGAGAAATTCTTACTGAAAGTAAATTCCTTCTAAACTGGTGAAACTGTTGATACAGTTTTGTAGTATATTCAGTGACTTTCATATAGAAAGTGAAATAAATCACTAAGGTGTTTTTGAATGAAAACTAGATATGCTGTGTTCATGTATTATATGACTTAGTATGCAGGATAAATTTAAGTGATTTATGTTGCTGTTAATGCGGAAGGAGCAGTATGTATTTGTTTTCTTCCTGTGTGAATTTCAAGAGAGCAAAAGCTATATATGTGATATCATGGGATATGAATTTGGTGTGCAAGTTTGATTTGGAGTTTATTTTCAAGTGTTTTCTTTTTATTTTGCAATAAAGAGTAAAATCACTTGAGATGGTCGAAGTAGTTTACTAATGGTGCAAATGATAGGACTGTATGTGCAAAAAAGTAAGAAAAAATACTCCTCACCATAGTGCACTTGGGAATGAGGTGTTTCTTAGGCTTGTGTGCATAAAATTGGAAAAGGATAGTATGATTACGCATACTTCAGGAAAACATTCAATGCTCTACATGTCAGTGGTTGTATTCATTACACAATGAAGGTATGCATTGTTGAATGTCAGAGTTTATATATAGCTTAAGTGTAACTGCCTTTTCAAATAAAATGGGAATGTGCAGTTATTCAGGCAGTATCATATTATCATTTACCAGAATATTAAAATTCTTGGAAGTCATGGTGGATTATTTCCATGCTCGGATGCTGATACCTGTTAAGGCAATCCCATACGAGTGATTAGTCACCATGTAGTGGTGCATTAGTAGTGGATGGGTAGAAAGTTGAGGAGTAATAATTCTTTAGATTAACTAAATTAATATATAAATCATCCTACATCTTCTTGGCATTATATATGAAACATAAGATAATGTTAAACTGCTTAATTTTAAATGGTTCTGATAAAGATGAGAAGTAATGTTCATAATTTCAAATGGGCTGTGACAAGTCTCATGTCTGTCCATCATAATTTGTTTCATTAGTGAAATGTACATTCCATAAATACAGATAGATAGTTTTTATCATTAAACACCCGTACTACAGTATTTCATACCTGTCCATGAGTTTCACCAGGAGGATGTCCTTGATAAAAGACAAGGGCAAGACCAAAGTCAGCAATACAAGCAGTCATATCATTCTTAAGTAACACATTTTTGCTTTTGAAGTCTCTATGGGCAATGGCAGGTTTGTGACCTTCTCCCTTAAAAGGCAGCATCTCTTCATGTAAATGCATCAACCCTTTAGCAATAGAATCAGCAATAGTTAGAACTTCAGTCCAGCTTACAAGGTTTGCCTACAAAAAAAGAAAACAAAAGTTTTAAAAAATGTTTAAGAAAATTTGGTCATAATTAAGTCTACATACACAATTTAGTTTTATAAATGGTTCACAATTATCAACAAAATTTGAAAACTGAAATAAAAAATTGCCATTTTCTGGTGGCATTGTTGTTATTTGAAATTATGGCTAAAGCAATTAAAGCTGAGGCCAGTGTGCTACGCTTGTTTTGCATTATAGTGCATATGTACAAGAGGATTATTAGATAAGAGAGCCCAACACAATATCTCATAACTTTCTATCATCAATCTTTTTCCAAATTGATATATTATTTGGTAGGTTTCATTTAATTAACTACTACATGTCAGTCTTCTAGAGTGTTCCTAACTGCAGCAGACTACCTATATCTTGCTTTCCTCTTGATCTGAGGGTTTCTCCTGACATTCTTGCTTCAAACTGTTTTGCTATTTTTTCTTCCCCATTCTATTTAAATGTTATACCTCAGATTAGCTTTGCTCACAAACTTTCGAATAATAATAATAATATCAACAGCTTTTTCTATTATCTGTTTTCAAGTTTTCAATCTTTTAATTTATTTTTATAAGTAATTCTAAAAAAACAAACAAACAAAAAAAACAGCTAGTGCCTTTCATTTCCTTGAGCTGGCCAATCAGAGATGACCGGCTCAAGACTATCACTAATTATATGTGGCAACCGATGAAGAAATTGGCAAACAAGTGCTGCCATTTCTTGCCTAACTCTAACAGGATATGACCTTGTCTGAAATAGCGCAGGTTCTATGATCAATTTTCTTGAGTTTACGGGACGAAAAACCTGAGTTTCTATGAGAAAAAACCAGCTTACCCACGCCAGAGATTGACTAACTCGGGGACCAGTCAAAGGCTTAGAAAAAGTTCCTCCAATCTCAGCGACTAGATTTGAACTTAAGTCTATTTACTGTCATGACTTTATAAAATCAGATATTTCAATACAAATCTAAATTATTCTTCTCCAAATTTAAATTCAACTATATTTTGAGCTTTTCTCACGTGTTCTTTACCATATGCTATGGTACAACATAACATAGTACAATGGAAACTGAGTCAGGAAATTTCTATACAATTTTCACATTGTAGGGCATTGTCTCTCTCTCTTCATCCCAAACAGATACTTGGATAATAAGAATTCTGTCCTATCATCTGGGAATCTATAGTCTGCATGTTCTAAATTATACCATATAGCCAATGCAAATTTTTATATCACCATAATTTAGGTCAAACACTATCTAATCCACTTTTTAGTTCACCTAATGAAATGTGTCATGACTGCATGTCTCCTACCAACTTGGATAGAAATGAATACTTGGGTATAATGTAGACAGCATCCTCATGGTGCACTTTGGAGAACACACAACAGTTCTATAGCAACTAATTTTTAATGCTTGCAACATAATAGAAAAAAAAAAATAACACTGAAACAAGTTGACACAAGAAGTTAATAAAACTTTATAAAATCAGATATTTCAATCTGAATCTACCAGATTATCTTCACTGAAATCACAATTCAGTAAGATAAACAGTAACGGACTTCAAACGATACAAACCATGCACTAGTGAAATTTGGTACTGTACATAGTGAGATGCGTTTTTTTTTTTTTTTTTTTAAATACTACTGCTTATTAACTAATACACTCTTCCAAATTTTAGGTACAAAAACATTATTACAGTTAAAGTTTGGGCAATGTAGTTGTGCTTCTGCAATGTCTTTGAACAAATGCTCAAATCTGAAGCAGAAAAAAAAAAAGTGAAGTAAATTACTTAAATCTAAAGAGCCATTAGGCTTCATTTTGGCAATATAAACATTATTTAAATTAAGGGAATATTAAATCCCACATTGTTTTAAAATCGGATAAGAAACTCAAAGATTGGAATCAGAGAGTTTCATGCCGAATATAGTATAATAAAACTATAACAGTATCGGCGACTACTAGCATGAGCTAATGCAAGTAGTTCAAGTACGTAGTACAAACTCGGGGACTCGCAGCAAAGGTGGTAAAGTTCTGATCGGTATTCTTGGTATTTTCCATAATGTAAAAACACATTTCGTAGGAAATGCATGCTGTTATTACATTATGGTGGGAGGTCACTACCCAGACCGGTTTCAGCCTTTATTGAGGCTTCATCAGTGAGTAGCTAGACCAAAATTAATACCAAAGGGTATAGCGAAAAGAACTTATATACTCTGCTATACGAGTTGTCAAAAAGGTGCACCCATTAAGTTACTTAAATATTTGTACTACGTATTTGGACTACTTGCATTAGCTCACGCTAGTAGTCGCCAATACTTTTATAGTTTATTATACTATATTCGGCATGAAACACTCCGATGCCAATCTTTGCGTTTCATATTCAGTTTTAAAACAATATGGGATTTAATATCCCCTTAATTTAAATAATGTTTATATCGCCGAAATGAAGCCTAATGGCTCTTTATATTTAAGTAACTTAATGGGTGCACCTTTTTTGACAATTCGTATAGCAGAGTATATAAGTTGTTTTCGCTATACCCTTTGGTATTAATTTTGGTCTAGCTACTCACTGATGAAGCCTCAATAAAGGCTGAAACCAGTCTGGGTAGTGACCTTCCACCATAATGTAATAACAGCATACATTTCCTAGGAAATGTGTATTACATTATGGAAAATACCAAGAATAGCGATCAGAACTTTACCACCTTTGCTGCGAGTTGGCCGAGTTTGTACTACGTACTTGGACTACTTGCATTAGTTCATGCTAGTAGTTGCCGATACTTTTATAGTTTATTATTCTATATTTGGCATGAAATTCTCTGATTCCAATCTTTGAGTTTCTTATTCGGTTTTAAAACAATGTGAGATTTAATATCACCTTAATTCAAACAATGTTTATATCGCCGAAATGAAGCCTAATGGCTCTTTATATTTAAGTAATTTAATGGGTGCAACTTTTTGACAACTCGTATAGCAGAGTATATAAGTTCTTTTCGCTATACCCTTTGGTATTAATTTTGGTCTAGCTACTCGCTGATGAAGCCTCAATAAAGGCTGAAACCGGTCTGGGTAGTGACCTCCCACCATAATGTAATAACAGCAAACATTTCCTAAGAAATGTTTTACATTATGGAAAATACCAAGAATAGCGATCAGAACTTTACCACCTTTGCTGCGAGTTGCCCGAGTTTGTACTACGTACTTGGACTATTTGCATTAATTTAAATGCAAGTAGTGAAACTCTCTAATTCTCATGAAACTCTCTGATTCCAATCTTTGAGTTTCTTATTCGGTTTTAAAACAATGTGGGATTTAATATCCCCTTAATTTAAATGAAGTAAATTAGTTTTTAACCAAAAGATTTTGTGGTCAGTGTCAATTCCATGCTGTGCTAAACCAAACTTCAGACTATTATAGATGACAACATTGGTGTTCCTATAGTCTCTTCTCAAGAGATCATCCTGTTTGTACAAAGTAAAAGGGATTCCATGACAAGGAACTTGGTAAACACCAGGAAGGAATGGAGAAGGCTGTTTATCCTTGGTAGAAAGAAAGAAGGGTTTGTTAACAGGGAAAAAAAAAAATGGGGATACTACATTATATTTCTTGACAATATTTGAAAAGGGTTCAGAAATTCCAGCAAGATAATGAATTGAAATTGTCTTTGTAATTTTCTGGTTCTTAGGAGTAAAAAATGTGCAGAATCTGTACCATTCTGTTGCATAATACACTGGATATTGTCCAGTTCTAGTTTGAGATCAAGAGGATTGGAGAGCAGACAACAAAAAGGGGCTTGAAAAAATATCATGTTTAGTCTCCCCCCCCCCACAAGCTGGGTTTCTAGATTATTTCACCTTTAGTATACCTACAAGGCTAAAAGGTTTTGTTATAACGTTCTGTTACATATTTCTATTACTACGTATTTCTCAACTCTGCTTTGTCTTTGTGTTCTTTACTTATAATGGTTGACTGTCTTAACTATTGACTGCAGCCATTTATTTATTTCTACTGGATCATCCTATGTTCTCACGCTCTATAGTCTAACAAATTTATTTGTTTTACAACTCTGTCATTTAGACTAAGTATTGAGTGCGAGATTATAAGATTTTAAACTAAAGTCAAAGAAGATATTGTTAGCATTCTCTGCTTATGTTAATCGTTACCTTAAATTAATTGTGGCTTAATTATTGATCACTTAAGCTTTATCTTATGCAGGTACAAAATTTTCAGGATAGTGCATTGACAGAATCAATCCCATGTGTTGTTCACAAACCATTTAATTAAATCAAAAAGGAATATTTACAGTTTGATTCACATTAACATATATATACAATTGCATTAGAATTCTTCTTTAGTTATTTTCAATTCTTCCTAATTCAAACTTAATTCTAATTTTTTTCCTTTAAAGCCAAATCACAATCTAGAATATCCTGATAGTCATATATACACAAACTGACAATAAAGCATACCTTGAGTAACCTTAATTCAATATCAATTTACATTATCTTATTGTACCCATAAACAGAAAAACTCTATGTACATTCTTGTTCGGAATTATGCCACATATAAGTACTTACAATTTTAGTTCAGCGTTGCCTTTTACATGAATTCTTTGTTCACATGAAAGTGCTCCTTCTTGTCTTTCTTTGCTTTTGCTGGCTCATTCTTGATTTCTTGCCAAATTTCTTCTTTGTCCAAGTCATTGATTATTCTATGCCCTTTAGGACTCTTAACATGACAGTAATGTGCAGCTCTTTACAATAATTAACACAATACTTCATGGTGGCAGACCCAGGGAGGATACTGAAAAACCTAAGATGTATGACACTTCTCTTCTGATTACTGACAATGGACCTCATGTGGCAGCAGGCTGAGGTAAGACAAGATGAAAACCCTAAGACAAAGTCTCGCTTTATATAGGTCCGGACCTCCATTGTAGGCATGCGCACGTCTCTCGAAACTTCCATATATGGTCATGTGTTGATATTTGATCATGATGACGTCATACTTCGTGCGTCTTTTGAAATTGTCATATATGAACATGAGTTAACGTTACACAATGACATCATGTGCCACATTGTTTTAACAAAGGCTCATTATTAAGTTATTGCAAAAATACAAAACTATTACAGACAAAATCTGACATTTTACTAAGTGCAATCTCCTTAGAAAAAAATCTAAAAACGAACATGATAAGTTACAGAGTAACATATCATGAGAGATTTTACAGTATGATAGGTTTAAAAATCTTTCGTGGATAAGATTCACAAAATAATAATATACAAACTGCTAGTAAAGAAGTGAGGAATGATATTTTGCAAAGAGCTAGCAGCCAAAGGCTGTAAGGGAAGAGCTCAGATTACAGTAAATACAGTAATAACTCTTCAATAGGTTTTTTATCTCAAAAATATATGTAATAAAGTACCAAGGAAAACACTGTTAAAAACATTAAATCCATATGCTTTAATAAACTGGACCTTAAATAACATATTGCCAATACAGTTCAAGTCTCACTACAGTACATACCAGTAATTTAACTATAATTAGTGAAATCACTGACTATTATAAACTCACAAAATGTCATGACAAAAGTAGCATTGACTTTGAAAAGAATAATAAGATATCGAACTAGAAAGGCTTAAGGCTTTGCTAAAGGTAATTCGCTATAATAAACTATTTCTGTGGTTCCTATAAGAGTTTGCTATGGTGAGAGTTGCCCACATTTAAGTTGCAAATCAATAGTTAAAATTAAAGGATGTATGATGGTTTGATGTTGATTCAGGTATAAGATGTGAACCACATTATTATTAAAAACCAAATCTGAGAACCTTTAAACAAATAATTACTATACAAATTTATTATAAAAGTCAGCATTAAGAATACTGAACTATGAAAATAGATAAAATATCAACTGCTATTTTTTAGGAAACCTATAGACCAGGGTCACACGTTTTACTATTTAGAGAGTGTTCTTAACATCTGTAGCCAGTTTCTTTCCACTGCTGGGTGAAGTCCCCCCCCCCCCACAGTCAGTCTTCCATTTAATCCTATCCTGCTCTTTTGATGCCACTGAGTTCCAGCTATCTCTTTAATCTCATCCTTCCATATCTCTTTGGAATTTGGAACAGAATTGCCAATTGCCATTTGGATCTTTTAATGGCCATTCTAATGTCTCTCATTCTAGTCTGAGATCTGACCAAAGTATCTTTCTATCTAGAATGGTAATACCGAGTAATGATCTTTCCATTTTCCTGTGGGTAATCCTCAACTTACTGGTCAATTTTTTAGTGAAAGTCCATGTTTCGCTTCCATATGTCATGACCAGAAGTATAAAACTGTCGAATATTTCTCCTATTGAAAGTTCTTAGCAAAGATGGCAAATTAAATACAGGAATTGATAACAGAATAAATAGTGCTGGTATGGCAGGAAATGAACTAAATAAATTTTATTGAATAAAAGAAACCAGAAAGAGAATTTTTAACATGTCAATCTGAGAAATTAATTAGCAATAAAACAGACATCAAAGACTACAGAACACAGATGCTTTCGGTGGTTGAATCATATTAAAAATGAAGATATATATATATATAAATCTAATATGCTGTGGTCACTTAAAACAGAATGAGAGTTGAACTCAGAAATCTCACAAACAAGAAACTAATCAGGAAATACCGTGTTAGATTAATGGAATGTACTGGTTGCATAATGATATTATGCAACTTATTATTTTTCCTCACAAACAACTTATATATAAAAAAACTTTCTAAATAAATATTTGTCAAATTCATTTGTTGAAGATATTTTATGTCTCTTTGGTTTTAAGTTCAAAAATCTGTAATACTATTTATTACCAATAAATTAACATTTCAAATGAAAATAAAGAAATTGCAACAAAATAACATATCGTTGAATCATTCAGTTGAACACAGAAGGCTGATCAGTGTACTCACCTTCAGAAAATCACAGAGAGAACCTTTTTCATGATAAGCTGTAATTAACCAATACTCAGCTTGCAGACTATCTCCCCTTCTTTCAGAGCCTACATAAACTAAAATATTTTCATGCTTCATTTGAGGTAATTTATATATCTCTTGCTCTACAATCCAGGATGTGCGATCCTATTAAAAACAGAAAAAAGAAAAATAAATCCTAAAGAAAATAAATACTACATTTTAAAATTATAAACATACATTGCTAGTTTTGGAATCTGTTGCATATTCTTTTGGTATTGCCAGGATCGGTATTCTGTATTTTTTTGGTTTCTTATATAGCAGGGGTGGCCACAATGTGGCTAGTGTCACACGGCTCTTCATGATTTACCAGGAAAAAAATAAACAAAAAGAGAAGAGGAGACAAACAAAAAAGAGGAACAAAATAAAAAAAAAAAACAGAGAGGAGAGAGAGAAAAACAGGGTTAATAACAATTACTGCAAAATAAAGTTTAATTTGAAACACATTAAATGAAGTTTACTTTGAAGAATTAGAATAATTTTAAAGTCAAAACACAATAATTTTAGTTACTTATTTACTAGTAGAGGCCTTTCTTGTATCCATTTTTTTTTTTAGTAAGCTCCTTAAAATTAGGTATGTAATTAGTCAAAGCAGTTCTTATGAGTTTGTTACAACCTTGCCATGCGCACACTCACTTACTCCTGTACCATCGCATCGGTCAAAGGTTGCAGCTCTTCTAGTCTTACTGGAATTATTTTGGCTCCAAAAGGACGTGTAGTTGGCCATCCCTGTTATATAGTGTGAGAGAAGGCTCTCATCTCAATAAACAAGTTTCATTTCAAATATTGACACAAATTTATTATATGATTTTTATGGCAGGCATTACAGATCTCTATTATAAATATCCAGTTGAAATCACAGTCAATCATGATTATTATTATTGGTAGGCCTCCACAAAGATTATTAGGCTCATCATGAAAGTTCCTCCCAATCTTTGCAACAATAACTAATGAACTGCTTAAAGGACAAATGATGTCCACAGTATATGTAGAAGGATCCCTAGCAACTTCAAGAATTTGAGAATAGTTAGAAATCTCTCGCATTCTAGTAGGCAACATGAACAGTGTATATGCTGGTAGAGAAGGTGAATTAATTGGAAAATAACTGTAAGTGGTTGTAAATTTTTCCAGACACAGTATTAGTTGCAGTTGTAAAAACTGAAACTAGCTGAAGTTGCGAACATTAAATCTTTAAGAAAGATGACATTGTAATTTGTAAGTGGGATTAGAAATAATTCAGATTTAAAAGGGAGAAGGGATGAAAAAGATGGTTTCATTTGGAGAGCTGCTGAGATAAAATGAACTAAATCAATTTTTTGCCAAAGAAACGAGGATGTGATTCTAGGATAAAACATGATTTAAGGCTAACTGTAGTTTTTAATGAGCAAAGCAGTGGTATACCAGCTAACCACATATTATGTGGCCAACCAGACTGGTTCAAATCCCTCTGAAAATAAATGATTTTCAGTAGTTGGTGTAAGACCATCTCTGCATATTGGAGCCTAAAGTGCCACATTTGTAAAAGTTCCATGTTTGGTCTCCATACCAGGGGATTATAGATTATATAACCATTTGCATACCTATAGCACTAATATTAATGAACATGTTTAAAACCTTTCGTGGGTAAGATTCACATAAATATATATATATATATAAAACCATAATTGGCCAATAGCAGCAGCATTTTTTGTGATAGTTAGCTGGGTGACTAAGGCATTGGAAAAGGAAGATGCTTATACAGACATATAGAAATTTATAGAATATTTAGATATTGCCAAGGACTTTGATAGATGGCTAAGTTTGTTTAACTAGTTTTCAAAGGAACATGGATAAAGTGGAAAGGATCCAGAGAAGTGACCACGGTGGTGTCATGTCTCTGGAACGGGTATGAGGATAGACCGATGGAATGCCATTTGTAGGTTAGAGGATGAAAATAGAGGGGTAATATGACAGGCATATAGGATGGCAAGGAACTGTTACCAGATTTGATCCAAAGTATGATAATAATAATTTATTATCACAGTAATGGCATATTTTAGCTGAATTCTATCTTAAGTTAGTCACTGTAGCATTTAATTTTTGCACAATTTACAATTTGTTGATGTAAATATCAGCATCAACATCCATTTAGTCAGAACATTCAGTATGCCAAAATTTTAACAGCTGTCCAATTATTATAACCCACTTCCAATTTGATGTGGTAACACATCCTGATCTGTATAGTTTTCAGTGGCAGCTCGTGACTTGAAATCGTGGAGGTGCTGCAACTTTCGAAATATACATACACACTGTAAGTACAGTGTATACGTGCCTAGATAAAATATCAAAATTATAGTAAAAATTTAAAAAATAAATAAATAAACATGAAAAAAAATTGTTTATTATCGATAAAATTATACAGTTTGGTATAATTCAAAATTACTTAAAAATAAAATCGATTATCATAACCCCAATAATGTTCTAAAATAAAAACTATAACAAATGTCATGTCTTTAACTGTAATGTCCAAATATTTAACGAGACGGAGTAAACACGATAAACACTACAAATACTCTACTACTGGCACAAACTGCATACAAACTGCAACATTGGAACTGCGCAATGGACAGTGCCACATTATGCTAATAGCTTGCATCTATGATGTGCATATGCTTGCGTGCATAGCAAATACTAGCAATATGACACTGTTGGAAACACAGTGCTGCTAGCATCCTTCCCCCTCCTAAGTGCTACAAGATGGATTTTTATTATTTTTTATACAAAATAAGAGAATTATATAGGATTGTTGATGATATATCTGCTTGTTATTAAATATTACAAGCAAATATAAATAAATTAATAAATATATTTATATATATATCGAGAAAAATTGGGGGGGGGGGGACTGCAGTTCTGCAGTGCCTATGCACGAGCAGCCCCTGGTAGTTTCTTAATACTTATCAGAAGAATCAAATTTCCTCATCTGCAAATCAAGTAACTTCCTATCTGCAAATTTCCAACCAGGAGGAAATTTGCAGATAGGAAGTTAGTAATGATGTAAATTTTTCATTTAGTACTATCATATCCTGTACCCATTGAGGATACATGTCAGGAATTTGATGACGATGATGAGAATTGTGTCTGTAAAAAAAAAAAAGAATAAGTCATAATTAAAAAAAAAAAATCAGCTAACGCCTTTTTATTCCCGTATACGAGGAGTAGGCGAGGCCATTTAGCCCTATCTAACTTTTGGAGACTGAGTGGGCAGTTCAATCTCCACTGGTACCAACCAAGGCTATCACTAATTAAGCGGTACACAGTGAAGAGAGACGGCTCAAATGTGCTGCCATCTCGTGGTCCCTAACCCTAACACAATATATTTAATGTCTGAAATGGTGTGGGTTCTACGGTCGATTTTCTTGAGTTTACAGGACAAAAAACCCGAGTTTCCAGGAGGAAAAACCACTTGCCCGTGCCAGAGATCGACTAACTTGGGAACCGGTCGAAAAAAGGCTTATAAAAATTTCCTCTAGTCGCCGACTAGACTCGAAACCAAGTCTTCCTTCGTGCGGCCAAGCACCGTGGTGTGCAAACGCCACATCCACTGAGCTACACAGGCTCTCAAGTCATAATTTAGTTTCTAATTAGCATTTTTAATTATATTATGTGGTCTTAATTCACTGTGTGGTGTGCCAAATGGTGCTAAAACAAACCATAATAACAGTTTGTTTTATTACCATATGTGTGCATACGTGAGTGTTGTATTCATTACTGAAAATGAGTCATCTGTGGGCAATAAGTGAAAATGATTTTGTGTGTCTGAAATAGAGATCAGTAAAGGCAGCAAATGAAGATTATAAAGTGCAAGGAAATCTTGAGCAAGAGTAGATTATAAAGTGAGAGTTTCAGATTTTATAACTTTTGAAAAAAATTTCTCATTTCACAAAAGTGCATATTCCTACTCTTTTAAGAAAGACATCATGCAAGTTGTAGTTAGGATAGCTGAGGCAGGCTGCAGTATGGAGGATGTCAACTGAGGTTCAGTAGTAATAGAGTAGATTGGGTTTGATGCCTGTAAGTGGTGGTGTACATCATTAATTCTTGTATTGATGTCCTGGATGTTGGTGAAATAGGTGTGAAACTGATATATTTTTTTTTTGGATGGGGGGGGATTTATGTGCAATATTTTTATACTTTATTGCAGGAGATTTTTTATATCTTACAGTGATGACACTAGCATTTGTTTGAACTCCAGTTCTAACTCAGTTGAGTTAAAACTGGAGTTATACAAGGGCATACAGCATGAGCATTGCTTAGGCATAATACAAGCATTGTTTTAACATTATCCCCCTGCTATACACAAACTCCCTTCAAGCCTTTAAGCATTGTTTTAACATTATCCTCTTCTATATACAAACTCCCTTCAAGCCTGACCTGACAAAGTAAACTACAGCAGGATTATTTCCAGCTGATGGGACAGAAACAGAGACTCTACTTTGGAGATGAAATATGGTAATAGCCACACCAATTCACACTTCCAATAAGCAGGGCAGCGATGTTTCACTTGGAGAGGAAAGTCATCTACGAACCAGAGATCGTTTAGATCGCATTTTCACCAACTAGGGAAGACATGCTTATAAGGCAGCAATATTCACCTCACAAGAGAGCCCCATTTGTGAAAACAAGTCATATCAGAAGAAAGCATGGGTTCATCAGCACATTCATGGTAAGTTCATGCTACCAATTATTGCGAAGACTTCAGGATAATGCAGACAACTACAACCATCTCAAAATTCCTAAAACTTAAACCATTTTTATGTGACTTCCTGCCAAAAAAAGACTGTAAATCTATAGTGCAATGTATGTTGAGATAAGGTTTTTTAAATTATTATTTCATTATTTTTATGATTTTGACATTTTAAAACTAGAAAATAAAAGGATGAAACTAGATTTTTTCTTCTTCTTTTTCCTTATACAATAATTTGGTATTACAGTAATCCAGTTTATCAGACCACACTAAGAAGGCAGTTTGCCGTTCTGATAATCAAAGTACAATTGCATGGTGCTGTATCAGAAGTCGGTTAACATGCAAGAGTAAGTTAATTGAAGAGTCATTGTTTTGAAGAGCAGATAAACAGTATATTCTGATCTGATCCCGTGGCTTCCTCTCTTTGAGAGGGTTGCAGCTACTTACTAGGGAGATAGTGACGCAAGGTGGTTTCCCCGTTGCCTTCCTTGCCGTATTTTTATGACTGTAGCTTGTGTGTTCAAGGATCCGGTTTGCCTGCTTGCAGGATGAAAAACCCCAGATAAACTGGCAGAAAAAATCCTGCTGTCCACGCCCAAGACCAGCTAACTTGGCTATGGCTGAGGAAGATCCTTAAGCTCCTCACGTTGTTGACGGGAATCGAACCTAGGACATTCCTTCCCCAGGCATATGGTTGCGAAGCGCAAAGCCACTCGGCTAACCGCACAGACAAACAGTACATTACTGTATGTTATTTCATTTTTTTTAAATATCAAAGTTTATATTTGATTTCCATATTTGCATTCAAAGAAGTTAAATCATATTCATGCTGTGAATGAAATGTGGTTGAAAAAACAAAATTTTGTTAGCTACAGCAAAATGAGATGGAAAAAATTGAGTGGAGAGGATGCATCAAGAAAATTAACAAGAGACTTGTTAAGATTCCTTGGTCACACTTTTACTTTCACTGCTACTTGAAAACAGAATTTTAAAGGCTAATAAATACCCAGGCCAACATAATTATTCTGTCTTTTTAATTAAGAAGCTGACTTGTTCACATGGTGGTGCTAATTCCTATCCTGAGGTTGACTAATAAAGGTTAGCTGTTGTTCACTTGTGTCCATTTCCTCTTTGTAACTGGAAGATAATAAAGTTAATTGACTGCCAATGCTTTAGGTTATTTTTTATTTCAATTTTAGGTATGATTTCCCAAACTCAAGTGATGTAGGGACCAAAGGAATAGCTTACTCAGTTTATTGTAATGGAAAGTTTGCTATAGTGAATTTTCATTCAGAATAACATTGGTATTACATTAGAACATTAGCTACATTTTCATTTCAATTTGTTATTACAGTGGTAATTTCTTTAGAAAAGCTGACAATGCTTTTTTTTCCCTTCTTTTTGAATTGTCAAGAATGGGATTTCAGAATAGCTTACTGTTCTTAGATTCCAATCTTAACATTTTTAATCCTCATCCCTCTTTACTTCAGAACTCTCTCACAATCATTCTTCTCTACATAGCCCTTGAGCATTTCTCCTTCCAGGGAGAGGGTGAGCAATTCATAATTCCAGTGTCACTGAGAGGATGGAGGAACATGCTTCCATCCTCTCAATTGAGAGGCTTTTCAAATACAATACATCCATTCCTCAGAATCCTTATTGGGTGCCTCTCATACTTCATCTTAATTCCTTTGGCCACTAGTGAGGATTCAACACTTGTATCCATAGGTCATGTATGCCTTATAATCATCTGATACAGCATATTCTGAGTTTTCTTCAGACCTTATAACTTACAATACCATTCATGGATCTAATAGTTATGTGTGCCTGTCCTGTTTGGAATGCTATGTTCACTTAACATGGAACTGAAATGAAGGCATCCAATGATTTTATGATTCCCCACCTCTAACAGATCTGTTGCACTATCCCCTTCAACTAGGTACTTGATTTCTGACAGATTGACTTTCATTTCCCAATGTTTATATGTATCTAACAACTTTCTCATCTGGTATTACACATCCTTCTTGTCTAGTGCGAGCATCACTTCATAAATTCTCTGTAAGGAAAATAAATGATCTATACAAGACCCTTCTGCTGTAAGATAAGACAAATTGCTTCCACAATTACTGGAAATGTATCTTGAATTTAATTCTATCCCTCATAAATGAACTAAATATCGTGTTAACTGAACACACTACAACACTACAATTCTTAGGCTCTTTCACAGCCCTTCTTATAGATGACTGCTATGTATCACAAATGTAATCCCCGTAGATGTCCTAGTGACTAGGACGAAATATAGGAGTATTAAATTCTAATTTAATTCTTTCTGAGTGTTGTAAAAAATCCATTAAACCTCCAACATAATGTCCTCACAGCACTTAAGCCTCTACACAAGAATTCTAATCATCCATGGAG